>NC_084562.2:14125000-14295000 GCF_033978685.3 Nerophis lumbriciformis | reverse complement strand
TCCATTCACACCTACCATGTTCCCGAGGATCGTCGAATGGCTCGTGGGTCGACGTTCGTCCTGATCCCGGCCACTTTTACGAAGCGTAGACAGATGTAGTGCACACGTAACCCCACTTCCACCCCGACTCCCCGTTTTCACTCGGTACGTGACTCTAATCTTAACGCCAGTGCTTAAAATGTGATGCGGATGCTCCAGGAACAAAAAAAAAATGCGGTTGCATATTAAAATGTTCCTGTCGGAGCGTGACAATAGAAATGAGTCACGGTGAGATCTGCAGAATGGGGCTGCAGCTGAGATATGACGTCGAATCATTTGCAACACGGTGAGACTGGTAAATGAAGTCAAATTCACAGGTGACCAGCAAACGTTGAGTTTGTGCATGAGTTTAAACCAAAAATAGATGTTCCGTCATTTGTTTGCACATGGAGTTATATAAAGTTGCACATGCAACAGAGCTTGCATGTGATATTTAAATTGTTGATCAATCAATTAATCGTTCAATAAGTGTAACTATGTGCAAAACCCAAAACCAGCGAAGTTGGCACGTTGTGTAAATGGTAAATAAAAACAGAATACAATGATTTGCAAATCCTTTTCAACTTATATTCAATTGAATAGACTGCAAATACAAGATATTTAAGGTTCGAACTCAGAAACAACCCTTTTTTTTTTGCAAATAATCATTGATTTAGAATTTAATGGCAGCAACACATTGCAAAATAGTTGGCACAGGGGCATTTTTACCACTGTGTTACATGGTCTTTCCTTTTAACAACACTCAGTAAACGTTCGGGAACTAAGAAGACACATTTTTTAAGCTTTTCAGGTGGAATTCTTTCCCATTCTTGCTTGATGTACAGCTTAAGTTGTTCAACAGTCCGGGGGTCTCCGTTGTGGTAATTTAGGCTTCATAATGCGCCACACATTTTCAATGGGAGACAGGTCTGGACTACAGGCAGGCCAGTCTAGTACCTGCACTCTTTCACTACGAAGCCACGCTGTTGTAACATGTGGCTTGGCATTGTCTTGCTGAAATAAGCAGGGGCGTCCATTATAGAGATGTTGCTTGGATGGCAAAATATGTTGCTCCAAAACCTGTATGTACCTTTCAAATCCTTTTCAACTTGTATTCAATTGAATAGACTGCAAATACAAGATATTTAAGGTTCGAACTCAGAAACAACCCTTTTTTTTTTGCAAATAATCATTAATTTAGAATTTAATGGCAGCAACACATTGCAAAATAGTTGGCACAGGGGCATTTTTACCACTGTGTTACATGGCCTTTCTTTTTAACAACACTCAGTAAACGTTCGGGAACTAAGGAGACCAATTTTTGAAGCTTTTCAGGTGGAATTCTTTCCCATTCTTGCTTGATGTACAGCTTAAGTTGTTCAACAGTCCGGGGGTCTCAGTTGTCGTATTTTACTCTTCAGATTGCGCCACACATTTTCAATGGGAGACAGGTCTGGACTACAGGCAGGCCAGTCTAGTACCCGCACTCTTTCACTACGAAGGCACGCTGTTTTAACACGTGGCTTGGCATTGTCTTGCTGAAATAAGCAGGGGCGTCCATTATAGAGATGTTGCTTGGATGGCCACATATGTTGCTCCAAAACCTGTATGTACCTTTCAAATCCTTTTCAACTTGTATTCAATTGAATAGACTGCAAAGACAAGATGTTTAAGGTTCGAACTAAGAAACAACCTTTTTTTTTTTTTTTGCAAATAATCATTCATTTAGAATTTAATGGCAGCAACACATTGCAAAATAGTTGGCACAGGGGCATTTTTACCACTGTGTTACATCGTCTTTCCTTTTAACAACACTCAGTAAACGTTCGGGAACTAAGAAGACACATTTTTGAAGCTTTTCAGGTGGAATTCTTTCCCATTCTTGCTTGATGTACAGCTTAAGTTGTTCAACAGTCCGGGGGTCTCCGTTGTGGTAATTTAGGCTTCATAATGCGCCACACATTTTCAATGGGAGACAGGTCTGGACTACAGGCAGGCCAGTCTAGTACCTGCACTCTTTCACTACGAAGCCACGCTGTTGTAACATGTGGCTTGGCATTGTCTTGCTGAAATAAGCAGGGGCGTCCATTATAGAGATGTTGCTTGGATGGCAAAATATGTTGCTCCAAAACCTGTATGTACCTTTCAAATCCTTTTCAACTTGTATTCAATTGAATAGACTGCAAAGACAAGATGTTTAAGGTTCGAACTAAGAAACAACCTTTTTGTTTTGCAAATAATCAGTAATTTAGAATTTAATGGCAGCAACACATTGCAAAAAAGTTGGCATAGGGGCATTTTTACCACTGTGTTACATGGCCTTTCCTTTTAACAACACTCAGTAAACGTTCGGGAACTAAGGAGACCAATTTTTGAAGCTTTTCAGGTGGAATACTTTCCCATTCTTGCTTGATGTACAGCTTAAGTTGTTCAACAGTCCGGGGTCTCAGTTGTCGTATTTTACTCTTCATATTGCGCCACACATTTTCAATGGGAGACAGGTCTGGATTACAGGCAGGCCAGTCTAGTACCCGCACTCTTTCACTACGAAGCCACGCTGTTGTAACATGTGGCTTGGCATTGTTTTGCTGAAATAAGCAGGGGCGTCCATTATAGAGATGTTGCTTGGATGGCAAAATATGTTGCTCCAAAACCTGTATGTACCTTTCAAATCCTTTTCAACTTGTATTCAATTGAATAGACTGCAAAGACAAGATATTTAAGGTTCGAACTAAGAAACAACCTTTTTTTTTTTTTTTTTTGCAAATAATCATTAATTTAGAATTTCATGGTAACACATTGCAAAAAAGTTGGCACTGGGGCATTTTTACCGCTGTGTTACATGGCCTTTCCTTTTAACAACACTCAGTAAACGTTCGGGAACTAAGGAGACCAACTTTTGAAGCTTTTCAGGTGGAATTATTTCTCATTCTTGCTTGTTGCACAGCTTAAGTTGTTCAACAGTCATAATGCGCCACACATTTTCAATGGGAGACAGGTCTGGACTACAGGCAGGCCAGTCTAGTACCTGCACTCTTTCACTACGAAGCCACGCTGTTGTAACATGTGGCTTGGCATTGTCTTGCTGAAATAAGCAGGGGCGTCCATTAAAGAGATGTTGCTTGGATGGCAACATATGTTGCTCCAAAACCTGTATGTACCTTTCAAATCCTTTTCAACTTGTATTCAATTGAATAGACTGCAAAGACAAGATATTTAAGGTTCGAACTAAGAGACAACCTTTTTTTTTTGCAAATAATCAGTAATTTAGAATTTAATGGCAGCAACACATTGCAAAATAGTTGGCACAGGGGCATTTTTACCACTGTGTTACATGGCCTTTCCTTTTAACAACACTCAGTAAACGTTCGGGAACTAAGGAGACCAATTTTTTAAGCTTTTCAGGTGGAAATCTTTCCCATTCTTGCTTGTTGCACAGCTTAAGTTGTTCAACAGTCATAATGCGCCACACATTTTCAATGGGAGACAGGTCTGGACTACAGGCAGGCCAGTCTAGTACCCGTACTCTTTTACTACGAAGGCACGCTGTTTTAACACGTGGCTAAGTATTGTTTTGCTGAAATAAGCAGGGGCGTCCATTAAAGAGATGTTGCTTGGATGGCAACATATGTTGCTCCAAAACCTGTGTGTACCTTTCAGCATTAATTTTGCCTTCACAGATGTGTAAGTTACCCATGCCTTGGGCACTAATACACCCCCATACCATCACAGATGTTTTCTTTTGAGCTTTGCGCCAACAATCCGGATGGTTCTTTTCCTTTTTGGTCCGGAAGACACAACGTCCACAGTTTCCAAAAACAATTTGAAATGTGGACTCATCAGACCACAGAACAGTTTTCCACTTTGCATCAGTCCATCTTAGATGAGCTCGGGCCAAGCGAAGCCGACGGCGTTTCTGGGTGTTGTTGATAAATGGCTTTCGCTTTGCATAGTAGAGTGTGACAGTCGCGTGCTGTTGTGCGGGTTCCAAGGACCACCAAGGAATTACATTGTTGCGTGCAGGTTTTACTTCTTTTATTTTTGCAAATAAAAGTATCTGTCGGGTTGCCTTTCAGCTCTGCCGTCTTCTCCTTCTCGCTTCTCCGCTCCCGCTTTTCATCTGCGTGCGTCGTCGTCTTCCGTGTGCTCTTTTCCGCTCTCGCTCGGCATCCGCTTCTCTCTGGCTCTTTCTCTTTACTCCGCCTCTCTCCCTGACGTTTACGCCTGCTGCCCTTTTATACAGTGTGAGAGGATAATTAAATTGTGCCCAGCTGCGCGATCCAAGCACCTTATAATTATTGTGGCGTCGCTCCCGGCGCGCCCCGCCTCGCTGCTCGCTCGCCGTCCACGCCTCCTCGCCGCCATCTTGGAGCGTGCCTCGCTGTTGGACTGCCGGCCACGCCTCTACACATAGAGTTTTAACTTGCACTTACAGATGTAGCGGCGAACTGTAGTTACTGACAGTGGTTTTCTGAAGTGTTCCTGAGCCCATGTGGTGATATCCTTTACACACTGACATCGCTTGGTTTTTGTCCTTGCTGCTTACGTGCAGTGATTTCTCCAGATTCTCTGAACCTTTTGATGATATTACGGACCGTAGATGGTGAAATCCCTAAATTCCTTTCAATAGCTGGTTGAGAAATGTTGTTCTTAAACCTGTTCGACAATTTGCCCACGCATTTGTTCACAAAGTGGTGACCCTCGCTCCTTCCTTGTTTGTGAATGACTGAGCATTTCATGGAAGCTGCTTTTATACCCAATCAAGGCACACACCTGTTCCCAATTAGCCTGTTCACCTGTGGGATGTTCCAAATAAGTGTTTGATGAGCATTCCTCAACTTTATCAGTCTTTTTTGCCACTTGTGCCAGCTTTTTTAAAACATGTTGCAGGCATCAAATTTCCAAATAAGCTAATGTTTGCAAAAAATAACAACGTTTTCCAGTTCGAACGTTAAGTATCTTGTCTTTGCAGTCTATTCAATTGAATATAGGTTAGAGGAGGATTTGCAAATCATTGTATTCTGTTTTTATTTACCATTTACACGACATGCCAACTTCACTGGTTTTGGGTTTTGTGTAAAGTATTAAATCCGGATTGCATGGCATGTTAAGAACTTTAAATACGCGGACATAGTTTCCGCCCGGCCACTGCAATAGAGCGCACATTTATACTTAAAATTGTCCAGTCCCAAGTGGATTGTATAAAGTTATATTTTTAAGGTACACTTATTAAAGATTCAAAATGTCTATCTGTGGTTATTGCAATTTATCATGAGTTAACCGCGGCCAAAATGCGATTAAGTATTTTAATCGATTGACTGCCCTACTAATTAGTGGTTATGGTTCACTCCAACTGGTAGTTTTTCTTTGGCAGTTTAAAGGGGAACATTATCACCAGACCTATGTATGCGTCAATATATACCTTGATGTTGCAGAAAAAAGTACCATATATTTTTTTAACCGATTTCCGAACTCTAAATGGGTGAATTTTGGCGAATTAAACGCCTTTCTATTATTCGCTCTCGGAGTTGTGACGTTACATGGGGAAGCAATTCGCCATTTTCTCAAACACCGAGTCAAATCAGCTCTGTTATTTTCCGTTTTTTCGACTGTTTTCCGTACCTTGGAGACATCATGCCTCGTCGGTGTGTTGTCGGAGGATGTAACAACATGAACAGGGACGGATTCAAGTGGCCCAAAGATGCGAAAGTGGCAAAAAATTGGACGTTTGTTCCGCACACTTTACCGACGAAAGCTATGCTACGACAGAGATGGCAAGAATGTGTGGATATCCTGCGACACTCAAAGCAGATGCATTTCCAACGATAAAGTCAAAGAAATCTGCCGCCAGACCCCCATTGAATCTGCCGGAGTGTGAGAGCAATTCAGGGACAAAGGACCTCGATAGCACGGCAAGCGATGGCGGCAGTTTGTTCCCACAGACGAGCGAGCTAAACCCCCTGGATGTCTTGGCTCACACCGTCCCTTATGCCACCGAAGATGATCAAGAGAAGAATAGCTTCCCTGGCCTGCTGACATCAACTCCAAAACTGGACAGATCAGCTTTCAGGAAAAGAGAGCGGATGAGGGTATGTCTACAGAATATATTAATTGATGAAAATTGGGCTGTCTGCACTCTCAAAGTGCATGTTGTTGCCAAATGTATTTCATATGCTGTAAACCTAGTTCATAATTGTTAGCTTCCTTTAATGCCAAACAAACACATACCAATCGTTGGTTAGAAGGCGATCGCCGAATTCGTCCTCGCTTTCTCCCGTGTCGCTGGCTGTCGTGTCGTTTTCGTCGGTTTCGCTTGCATACGGTTCAAACCGATATGGCTCAATAGCTTCAGTTTCTTTTTCAATTTCGTTTTCGCTACCTGCCTCCACACTACAACCATCCGTTTCAATACATGCTTAATCTGTTGAATCGCTTAAGCCGCTGAAATCCGAGTCTGAATCCGAGCTAATGTCGCTATAGCTTGCTGTTCTATGCGCCATGTTTGTTTGTATTGGCATCACTGTGTGACGTCACAGGAAAATGGACGGGTGTATATAACGATGGTTAAAATCAGGCACTTTGTAGCTTTTTTTAGGGATATCGCGTGATGGGTACAATTTTGAAAAAAACTTCGAAAAATAAAATAAGCCACTGGGAACTGATTTTTAATGGTTTTAACCCTTCTGAAATTGTGATAATGTTCCCTTTTAACAGCACTCATTGTATTGATCGATGCACCAAAGGAGCGCAGTGAAAATCCAAGAACGATCAAATTGGTGACGACATTTGTATCTCTTCAGTTCAAACAATCGCACATAAGTATTGTTGTTTGAATGAACCTTACCGTCATCTTCAGATGGACCAAGGATCAAGCCTGTCATGAACTTAGAAGGTCCTGGAACATCAGTGTCAGTGTCAACAATGAAGCACATTTTTAACAACCATGGACTGGGTGAGTGCCAAGAAAAGCTCCTGCTTAGAAATCAACACCACCAAGCTCGACTGACATTTTTAGCTGCCCATATGGACCGGCCAGATGCCTTCTGGACAAACGTTTGATAGTCAGACAAGACAAGGATTGAGCGATTTGGCCATAATGACAAGATTATTCAAAATAATTAATGTTAAGCTTTTCCAACCTAAGAATACTTTAGCAACTGTCAGACTTTTTTTTTTTTAAAGCTGTTTTGCCGCCATTGTTACTTTAAGAAAAGTAAACACACACACAAAATAGAATCACTAAGAACTTTTGCTCTTATGAACAACTAGACAACAGAAACATGGACACAAGTGGATGTTCCTGTCAAGGTGGTGCATGTCAGCTGATGGCGTGACCCCAGGATGTAGGGCCAGAAGGCGGCGTGCAGTTAGCAGTGGTTCTTAACCTTATTGGAGGTACCGAACCCCACCAGTTTCATATGCGCATTCACCGAACCCGAACCGTGGTCATAAAATGATGTTATTACGTTGAAGGGGAACATTATCACAATTTCAGGGAATCATTTTTGGTGATTTAACCCCCAATTCCAACCCTTGATGCTGAGTGCCAAGCAGGGAAGAATGCTGGTATGAGCTTTTAAACATAACCCGTTAACTGCTGCCAATCAAATGGTGAATAAGATACTCTTTAGGGTTCATATGTTTGTAAATCTGACTGTGATGAAGTCAGCGCCTCACCACTGGTGAGGTGGGTAGTAACGCGCTACATTTACTCCGTTACATCTACTTGAGTAACTTTTGGGATAAATTGTACTTCTAAGAGTAGTTTTAATGCAACTTACTTTTACTTTTACTTGAGTATATTTATAGAGAAGAAACGCTACTTTTACTCCACTACTTTTATCTACATTCAGCTCGCTACTCGCTACTAATTTTTATCGATCTGTTAATGCACGCTTTGTTTGTTTTGCTCTGTCAGACAGACCTTCAAAGTGCCTGCGTTACTGGTGACGTTTCATTCCGTTCCACCAATAAAATGCAGTCACTAGTGACGTTTGACTCCGTTCCACCAATCAGATGCAGTCACTGGTGACGTTGGACCAATCAAACAGAGCCAGGCGGTCACATGACCTGACTTAAACAAGTTGAAAAACTTATTGGGGTGTTACCATTTAGTGGTCAATTGTACAGAATATGTACTGTACTGTGCAATCTACTAATACAAGTTTCAATCAATCAATCAAAAGTGTGAAGGAAAAAAGACACTTTTTTATTTCAAACGTACATCACGTCACAAGCCTAAAGACTGACTGCACAGTTCCTGTCTTCACAATAAAAGTGCCGCTCCATCGCGCCTGCGCTTTCAAAATAAGAGTCTCCGAAAGCCAGCGCAAACAAGCTAGCAAGCTACGGAATTTGCCGCCAATGTATTTCTTGTAAAGTGTGTGAAAACGAATATGGAAGCTGGACAAATAAGATACCAAAAACCAACCGCTTTCATGTGGTATTAGACAGAAAGGAGGAACATTTTTTCTCCTGCATTTGAAAACGTGGACGTTAAGCACTGCTGTCAGGATTACAATCAATGCAAGTCATCAGAATCAGGCAATACACCAACTTATATTCTTGTCAACATGAAAAAAAGGAATCTATATGTGTTAAACATGCATGTATATTCAGTAAAACACCTTTAACATGTAAACAAAAACAGCAAAATAAATAAATATAAATGATATACTGTATATATCAATGTATGTATATATATATATATATATATATATATATATATATATATATATATATATATATATATGATATGTGTGTGTATGTTACTCATCAGTTACTCAGTACTTGAGTAGTTTTTTCACAACATACTTTTTACTTCTACTCAAGTAAATATTTGGGTGACTACTCATTACTTTTACTTGAGTAATAAATCTCTAAAGTAACAGCACTCTTACTTGAGTACAATTTCTGGCTACTCTACCCACCTCTGCTCACCAGTCATGAACCTCACCGCACGTCACTGCTATGCGCCTCCTCTTGATACGCTGACATACGATCATACCGACTGTCTTTCATCCACTTTGAAAAATCTTGTTTTCATCCATAAACAATCGTTCTCCTTCTCCCTCATTAGTTTGTTCTGTTGTGTGCCCCCAAGGACATTCTTTTCTGCCTCTCCATTATGTTCAGCTTACAGTCGATGACGACCGGATTCAAAAGAAAACAGTCGTCCAGTACGTGATTGAGTGGGCGCGCGCTCATCAAAGTACGGGATGTGAATGAACGCCGCACTAATCACCGACGTTGTTATTGATCAAGTCCTTTTTACACATGCACAAACAGCTGGTGAAAACAAAAAACTGCCGACTGGAAACAATAGCAGTTCCATCATTCTTGCGCAGCGATGCATAGCGTGCTTATTTCACTTTTTCATGCAGTGTGCAACATCTCAGGGCTAAATGGAACAACACATGCTGACCTTCTCTGAATTCCACTCAAAAGGCACTTGATGCAGTTTTTCATTATGATTTTGTGTGTGTGTGTGTGTGTGTGTGTGTGTGTGTGTGTGTGTGTGTGTGTGTGTGTGTGTGTGTGTGTGTGTGTGTGTGTGTGTGTGTGTGTGTGTGTGTGTGTGTATGTGTCAGTGTTGATAAAGAAACCCAAGTAGCATTATCGAAAATAGCATTGTGCACCAAGGATAATAAAATAATTTATCATTTTTTGGCCAGAAACAGGATTTTGATGGTTCTCTCTTGTTTTGGTGTGCAAATAGGCGTCTTTCCTCCTTGACGTCGATGGTGACACCATGAAATATAAAATCCTTCCCACAAAACACACAGAAGAACTATGAAATATTGTCATGATCCCTTTTGTTAGTCTCCTTTGTTTTGTATCGCTCCCTGTTTGCGCTCGTATTTCTTTGTTTTACTTGGCGTGTCATTTGGTGACTTCACACCTGTTGTGAGCGCTGTCGTTATCTGTTGCTGGTTGGCAATTACGAGGGTTAACAGTCCCGCATTGGCAATCAGGAGGTTTTATCTTCCACGGTAATCTGTCTGATTTGTTGTTGTTTTTTACCTGCTTCCTGTACAAACTGTTAGGTGTTTTTTCTGCTATGTTTGCCTCGCCTCATCATCAGTGTTTAATCAATCAATCAATCAATGTTTATTTATATAGCCCTAAATCACAAGTGTCTCAAAAGGCTGCACAAGCCACGACGACATCCTCGGTTCAGAGCCCACATAAGGGCAAAGAAAAACTCACAACCCAGTGGGACGTCAGTGTGAATGACTATGAGAAACCTTGGAGAGGACTGCAGATCCTCTCCAGGGTTCTCTAGGGGAGACCGGATGCAATGGACGTCGAGTAGGTCTAGCATAATATTGTGAAAGTCCAGTCCATAGTGGGGCCAGCAGGAGACCATCCTGAGCGATGCACCCCGGGTCCCGACTCTGGACAGCCAGCACTTCATCCATGGCTATCGGACCTGTGCCCTCCCTCCACAAGGGAAAGGGGGGCAGAGGAGACAGAAAAGCAACGGCAGATCAACTGGTCTAAAAAAGGGGGTCTATTTAAAGGCTAGAGCAGGGGTGCTCATTACGTCGATCGCAAGCTACCGGTCGATCGTTGAGGCTGTGTCAGTCGATCACCAGCCAGGCATTAAAAAAATAGTCCTAAAAATGAGCGATCATAAATCTTCACTATGACGTCACTTTCATCACTTGATTGACATTCACGGCACCCGAGGGTCTTCTGAGATGACGCTGGCTGCTGCCAGCTCATTAAAATTACCGACTGGAAGGTGAGAAACACTTTATTTCAACAGACTCTGGCGCCGTACTTGTCGTCAAAACTCCAAAGACCGACTGCACAGTTGCACAATAAAAGCTCTGCTTCATCCTACCTGCGCTAACAAAATAAGAGTCTCAGAAAGCTGGCGTGCGCAAGCTAGCAAGCTACGGAGTTTGCCGACAATGTATTTATTGTAAAGTGTATACAAAGGAGTACGGAAGCTGGACAAATAAGATGCCAAAAACCAACCACTTTCATGTGGTATTGGACTGAAAGGAGGACTTTGTTTCTCCACCATTCGAAAATGCGGACATTATCATCACTACTGTCTGATTCTAATCAATGCAAGTCATCAGAATCAGGTAATACACCAACTTGTATTCTTGTCTTCATGAAAGAAAGGAATCTATATGTGTTAAACATGCTTGTATTATCTTTAAACACTTTTAACTTATTAACAATATTAATAAAAAATAAATAAATAAATAATTAAAAAAAAAAAAATAAAAATAAAAATAAAAATAAAAATATTAACTATATGTGTTAAACATGCTTGTATTATCATTAAACACCTTTAACTTGTTAAAAATATTAACTATATGTGTTAAACATGCTTGTATTATCATTAAACACCTTTATCTTATTAACAATATTAACTATATGTGTTAAACATGCTTGTATTATCATTAAACACCTTTAACTTGTTAACAATATTAACTATATGTGTTAAACATGCTTGTATTATCTTTAAACACCTTTAAGTTGTTAACAATATTAACTATATGTGTTAAACATGCTTGTATTATCTTTAAACACCTTTAACTTATTACCAATATTAACTTTAAGTGTTAAACATGCTTGTATTATCTTTAAACACTTTTAACTTGTTAACAATATTAACTATAAGTATTAAACATTCTTGTATTATCATTAAACACCTTTAATTTATTAACAATATTAACTATATGTGTTAAACATGCTTGCATTATCATTAAACATCTTTAACTTGTTAACAATATTAACTATATGTGTTAAACATGCTTGCATTATCTTTAAACACCTTTAACTTGTTAACAATATTAACTATATGTATTAAACATACTTGTATTTTCATTAAACACCTTTAATTTTTTAACAATATAAACTATATGTGTTAAACATGCTTGTATTATCTTTAAACACCTTTAACTTGTTAACAAAAACATGTATTTCATAAATAAGTAAATATAAATTATATATATGAATGAGGTAGATCCTCACGACTTGATCAATTGAAAAATAGCTCGCCTGCAGAAAAAGTGTGAGCACCCCTGGGCTAGAGTATACAAATGAGTTTTAAGATGGGACTTAAATGCTTCTACTGAGGTAGCATCTCTAACTCTTACCGGGAGGGCATTCCATAGTACTGGAGCCCGAATAGAAAACGCTCTATAGTCCGCAGACTTTTTTTGGGCTCTGGGAATCACTAATAAGCCGGAGTTCTTTGAACCACTGATTTATTGTTTATTTGTTAAAATGGGGCTTGGAATTTTGATAGAAAATAAAAGAAAAGTTGCCTGTTTCCTCTCCCAACTTCATCACTTCCCTCACACTGTTATAAAACAAAAGGGACTTTTGGCCTTCCACCCCGAGCTAACGGAGTGTTCAGACGGTTTATGCAATCAAAAAACAAAAACCTGTGAAATTGGTTTAATCTATCTCACTAATAGTTGGCCTGTCAATCGATTGAAATCTTTAATAGCGATTGTTGCGTTTGGTCCAGTTGTTCCTCCCAGGGAATTCAAGTTTCTGGTCGCTCCCAAGCTCTTTATGACACTGAAAGCTGAGTAGAAGAACCACCAGAGACAGAATAGGTATTTTGTAATTTTATCCCCAAAGTTTTGGAAATACAATGAGACCAGTCCAGCATAGAACATTCAATCGCGCAGCTAAAATGGTCTGATCTAAAATATGGAAACCTTCTATTCTATAAAGTCTCTCTCCCTCCCACCCTCGCTGTCTTGTCTTTCCAGCCCAAACACATGCCCATTGTCCTCCGCAGCTGGACACAAGAAGAGATAAAAGAAGGAGTATCTCTCCTCCTTACATTCCATAGTCAAGGTTAGCACACAGTATTTGCAGACAACCAAAAGACCACAATTGGAAGAAAAACACTAGCTGTTTTGTAATATGATTATGAAAATAAAGAAGTAACACTTAAATACGGATATATGTAAATATCTGCCTTCGACACGATGAATTGCATTTTGTCCGTAGCTAACTCGTGATTCATCGCCGATAGAAGTGCTTTTGTTCATGTTTTTAATACTATCACCATGGGACTGTACATGTTGTTGGTTTGCCAATCAGAGACAGGCAAACAGGTAATATACAGAAACTAATAATAAAGTCCAAAGTGTCATTACCAGTTATTGCCATCTGAACTTTGACATCCCTTATTTATGCGCTCAAAATCAGCAGCAATTTCTGAGATTTCTGTAAAAGGTTGTCACATACAGTCGTGGTCAAAAGTTTACATACACTTCTGAAGGAAATAATGTCATGGCTGTCTTGAGTTTCCAATCTTTTCTACAACTCGGCAACAGGCCAAACAGGCTCAATGTTTGTTTCACATGGACAAAAGGAAAGTTCTGTGATCAGATGAAACAAAAATTGGGCTGTTTGGCAACAATACCCAGCAATATGTTTGGAGAAGAAAAGGTGAGCCATTTAATCCCAGGAACACCACACCTACCGTCATGCATGGTGGTGGTAGTATTATGCTCTGGGCCTGTTTTGCTGCCAATGGAACTGGTGCTTTACAGAGAGTAAATGGGACAATGAAAAAGGAGGATTACCTCCAAATTATTCAGGACAACCTAAAATCATCAGCCCAGAGGTTGGGTCTTGGGCGCAGTTGGGTGTTCCAACAGGACAACACAAATGTGTAAGTTACCCATGCATTGGGCACTAATACACACCACATACCAAACACACTTCAAAAGTGGTAAAGGAATGGGTAAATCAGGCTAAAATTAAGGTTTTAGAATGGCCTTCCCAAAGTCCTGACGTGTGGACAATGCTGAAGAAACAAGTCCATTTCAGAAAACCAACAAATTTAGCTGAACTGCACTAATTTTGTCAAAAGGAGTGGTCAAAAATTCAACCAGAAGCTTGCCAGAAGCTTGTGGATGGCTACATTGCAGTGAAACTTGCCAAATATTAACATTGCTGTATGTATACTTTTGACCCAGCAGATTTGGTCACATTTTCAGTAGACCTATAATAAACTCATAAAAGAACCAAACTTCATGAATGTTTTTTGTGACCAACAAGTATGTGCTCCAATCGCTCTATCACAACAAAAATAAGACTTGTAGAAATTATTGGAAACTCAAGACAGCCATGACATTATGTTCTTTACAAGTGTATGTCAACTTTTGACCACAACTGTATTTACAACCAAATAGTAGCGATCCTAAACATAAAAAGTTGAAATCCTGTTTATGATTCACATCATTTCTGCAAAAACATCCCAAAAACGGGTTTAAGATCAAGCTCAGATTCGCCTACATGGGGTCGTCCAGTTTCGTTTTAGTTTTGTTTGGACACATCTCTCTGCTGCTTTGAATGAGTCATGTTTTATTTGAAGTAAATAATCAATTTCTTGCCAAAATCTGAGTCTCAAAAAACAAAAAAAAAACAATAATCTTGCCTTGACGGATCAAAACAACCATTAACAGGCATTAATGACGGTGCACAGGATGTCATACTGACATGGAGAGGGAATAAATGAGATTGTTATTCAGAGAAGAGCATTTCTGCCTGAACTTGTTCCTGGCAGAGTCCGTCTGAAAGCAGATGTACTGGGAAGTGAACACCACCATTAAAATGATGTGAGAGGAAATATGTACTACAGGGCTATTCGACTACATAATGAAGAGGGCCGCAGTTTCAAGAGCTCAAAAGCTCAGTGGCCGGACATCAAAATGTGGATGTTTTTGTCAGAAAGTGCCGAGTTGTATTTCTAACATAAACCATGATCATGCATTAATAAAAATTAATTTTATTTTTAAAGGGGAACATTATCACAATTTCAGAATTGTTAAAACCATTAAAAATCAGTTCCCAGTGGCTTATTATATTTTTCGAAAAAAAAATTCAAAATTTTACCCATCACGCAATATCCTTAAAAAAAGCTTCAAAGTGCCTGATTTTAACCATCGTTATAAACACCCGTCCATTTTCCTGTGACGTCACATAGTGAAGCCAACACAAACAAACATGGCGGAAAGAACAGCAAGCTATAGCGACATTAGCTCAGATTCAGACTCGGATTTCAGCGGCTTAAGCGTTTCAACAGATTACGCATGTATTGAAACGGATGGTTGTAGTGTGGAGGCAGGTAGCGAAAACGAAATTGAAGAAGAAACTGAAGCTATTGAGCCATATCGGTTTGAACCGTATGCAAGCGAAACCGACGAAAACGACACGACAGCCAGCGACACGGGAGAAAGCGAGGACGAATTTGGCGATCACCTTCTAACCAACGATTGGTATGTGTTTGTTTGGCATTAAAGGAAACTAACAACAATGAACTAGGTTTACAGCATATGAAATACATTTGGCAACAACATGCACTTTGAGAGTGCAGACAGCCCAGTTTTCATCAATTAATATATTCTGTAGACATACCCTCATCCGCGCTCTTTTCTTGAAAGCTGATCTGTCCAGTTTTGGAGTTGATGTCAGCAGGCCAGGGAAGCTAGGGTCGATATTCTTCTCTTGATCATCTTCGGTGGCATAAGGGACAGTGTGAGCCAAGACATCCAGGGGGTTTAGCTCGCTCGTCTGCGGGAACAAACTGCCGCCATTGCTTGCCGTGCTACCGAGGTCCTTTGTCCCTGAATTGCTCACACACTCCGGCAGATTCAATGGGGGTCTGGCGGCAGATTTCTTTGACTTTATCGTTGGAAATGCATCTGCTTTGAGTGTCGCAGGATATCCACACATTCTTGCCATCTCTGTCGTAGCATAGCTTTCGTCGGTAAAGTGTCCGGAACAAACGTCCAATTTCTTGCCACTTTGGCATCTTTGGGCCACTGGTGCAACTTGAATCCGTCCCTGTTCGTGTTGTTACACCCTCCGACAACACACCGACGAGGCATGATGTCTCCAAGGTACGGAAAACAGTCGAAAAAACGGAAAATAACAGAGCTGATTTGACTCGGTGTTTGAGAAAATGGCGGATTGCTTCCCGATGTGACGCCACGTTGTGACGTCACCGCTCTGAGAGCGAATATTAGAAAGGCGTTGGGGTGGGGGGCGGGGGGCGTGGTCGGGGGCGTGGTTAAGATATATATATATAAGAAATACTTGACTTTCAGTGATATCTAGCTATATATATATATTTTTTTTATTACACATATATATATATATATATATATATATATATTTTTTTTTATATAAGTTGATTGGCAACACTAAATTGGCCCTAGTGTGTGGATGTGAGTGTGAATGTTGTCTGTCTATCTGTGTTGGCCCTGCGATGAGGTGGCGACTTGTCCAGGGTGTACCCCGCCTTTCTGCCCGATTGTAGCTGAGATAGGCTCCAGCGCCCCCCGCGACCCCAAAGGGAATAAGCGGTAAATGGATGGATGGATATATATATATATATATATATATATATATATATATATATATATATATATATATATAAATAAAATAAATACTTGAATTTCAGTGTTCATTTATTTACACATATACACACACATAACACTCATCTACTCATTGTTGAGTTAAGGGTTGAATTGTCCATCCTTGTTCTATTCTCTGTCACTATTTCAGAACACACACATTATACAAATATACATTATAAAATCAATAAGAAAACGGGAGCTCTAATTTGGGAGTCTGAATTAGGATCAGAAGTTCTTATATAAACATTGCGTACTCATGTCGCCTTTTTGTATTGATTACTGCAGCTGTGCACTGGATTCATTCACAAATACAAACTACAACTCACAAACACTTTAGAGTTAGGCTCCACCATCAGAATGTGTACTTAAACTTATAAAGATCACATGGATATTAGGATATTATTCATTATTATTTTTTGTTGTTGTTGTTTTTTTAAAATTTTTTACAGCTTACATATATATCTGTCAATAAATTAATTATTGACAGATATATATTAATTATATATTATATATATATATACATACATAATATAATTAATATATAATATATATTAATTATATTATATATGTATATATATATATATATATATATATATATATATATATATATATATATATATATATATGTTTGTAAGCTTTAAAAATCAATTTTATCTTTTTACAGCTTACATATACATATATATATATATATATATATATATATATATATATATATATATATCACATGGATATTAGGATATTATTCATTATTATTTTTTGTTGTTGTTTTTTTTAAATTTTTTACAGCTTACATATATATCTGTCAATAAATTAATTATTGACAGATATATATTAATTATATATTATATATATATATATATATATATATATATATATATATATATATATATATATATATATATATATATGTTTGTAAGCTTTAAAAATCTATTTTATCTTTTTACAGCTTACATATACATATATATATACATATATATATATATATATATATATATATATATATATATATATATATATATATATATATATATATATATATATATATACCGGCCCCAGACACATTTTTTTCTCTAAGTTTTTCTCTAAAGTCAAAATAATTGCCCAGGCCTGGTTTAAGCATATAGAAATCACACAACATCCACACACCAAACATTGCACAGAGTGGGTGTTACTTATCACAATTAAAGGTGTAGTGTTGTCGCCCTCTATTAGTCAAATTTAACGCTACATATATTTAACAGGTTTTGGTACTTTTAGACAAATACCACGACTAAGAATACACAAGAAAAGACATCACAAAAGTCAGCAGTTTAAATACAAAAACTAAATATCTTGAAGCACAATATCTACTTACAAACGTTTACAAGTTTTGTGATTCCTACCATTGTTGCTACTTGTACGGATCAATGTGTCCGTCGCTTAAAAGGGCCGACAGGAAACAACGACTCGAGCACTTGTTTTTGGGTTGAACATTCATACTTTTGTTGTCCAATCGTTGTTAAATGTCAGATTTTTGAAATTTATTTAAAATACATTTTCAGGGTTGAATGATTAATCTTGTTCTACTCACCCCACTGCTGCTTTATTGTGACACATATGCCTCACTGTCGCCCCCTGTGGGGTGGCGGGAGTACTGCATACATGATTAACCCAAGTTGTAATGGTTTCATCAAGCCTTTTTGGGTGATGTTTGTCGAGCCAAATACAAAGCTTTGGCGGGCATGAAAAACAAACGTCTTAGTCTTATTTACGTCGTCTCACTCAACACCAGGCATCCGATGCGACTACAAATTGGAGTTCCAATGAAGCATTTATCTAAACTTGGGGAGAGGAGCCAAAATGCCCTGGATGCATGAAAACATGTTTAGTCATATTTAACTACGACCGTGATTACGGAATGGGCTGCAGGCTAAAGTGGAACCATTACTAATACCTCGTGAAGAGAAAACAGAGGACAGTCTGGTGTAAAACTCGCCATGCCCCCTGAGGTCATAGACGACGGTTCCTGGTGGAAAACAAGACACATCTGATGGGGATTTGCCTTCTCGTGGTAACCTAAACTATATTTTTAATTAGAACATCATCTCAGGTGTTAGTGTAGGGTGCTGTAAAAATATTATTGACTCCTTTACGGTATCTTCAATCACATACTGTATATTTAGCATCTCTAGTACTGTCAACATTGAAAATACTAACACATTGTAATAATATGTTTCTTTATTGGTAAAGCTGTGACCTTTTGTTTCTCTCACCGAAAAAAAACATGTTTGTCTTCTTTGGGTGAGAAATTAAGTATAATTACTTTAGATTGTTCATATTTTGGCTTACCTCATTCTTTTTACATGTTTCTGCAATGTACTTGCTACATCAAAGCTATATATATATATATATATATATATATATATATATATATATATATATATATTAGAGATGCGCGGATAGGCAATTATTTCATCCGCAACCGCATCACAAAAGTCGTCAACCATCCGCATCCACCCGAACCAACATTTTATCAAAACCACACCCGCCCGCCATCCGCCAGTTGTTATATATCTAATATAGACGATACAAGCATATTAGTGAGGTTATAAAGCTTTTGCCTGTTAAAGAAAGGAGACTGATCCAATGCAGCAGAGACTGCGTGCCACGCATTAGTATATCTTGGCCACGCATTAGTGGCTAAGATATATTAATGCGTGATAATATTATTTATCATTATTATAATATTATTGTCATTTCCATTAAAAAAGTGTTGACTATTGTTGCCAATGCCCTCAGATCAGGAGTGCGTTCCTCACACTTTGTGTGCGCAGTTGCAGCAAGCAGAACGAGGCTTTTAAGAAGTTAAAACAATGTTTTAGAAAGACTAGGCCTATATTTTCGTTTGGTAAAAAAAATGTTCTGAATTTATTTCAATGAATATTAACTTGTTAACGTTATAATGCTCAAATAGGGACGAGGGGCGGGGTGCACAGTGAAACAGTGAACAATTTCGCGACAAAGATGAACCTTTATTGATTGATCTGCAGCCATGACAAAATATCAAACAATCTCCATTGTCAACGACAGGCAGGAAAATAAAGATGAACACATAGCCTATGTTGTAGGCATAGGCATAGGCTCATACGTTTTTAAGTTGAAATAAAAAAATAAATAAAAAATGTGCCTCATAAGCCTTAGGCTGTCAATCACGCGCACAAACCTAAATTATACAATAACATATGTATGTCATCTCTATTTAAACAAAAATAAATTAAATAAATAATAATAACAAATTACCTGCAACTTATTGGCCAAGGCAAATAGCTGAAGGGGGGAAATCAAACCCATCAGACTGCACTTTATCATCAAACTTGAATTATAATGAAAATAGACAGTCGCGACAAACAAAGCAGGCTAAATATCCTTACATTGTCGCCAATCGGAGATGCGCTTCACTTGAAAGCGAGGCCAAATAATTATTCACACATAGTAGTATAACTCGAATAGAAAAAAAACACAATAAACAACACAATTGCCTTAATTCCTTTGCATTGTAGTGCGCCCAAACAACACGTAACCATCAAAATTATTCAGCTGACCGAACTCAATATAGGTTAGACATGGGCTTATTTGGTATAGCCTAGGTAACGTAGATTAATTCGTTTAACATATCCAACCGTATGTCTACTTACTTTTTTTTTGTTAAATGATAAATGGGTTGTACTTGTATAGCGCTTTTCTACCTTCAAGGTACTCAAAGCGCTTTGACACTACTTCCACATTTACCCATTCACACACACATTCACACACTGATGGAGGGAGCTGCCATGCAAGGCGCTAACCAGCACCCATCAGGAGCAAGGGTGAAGTGTCTTGCTCAGGACACAACGGACATGACGAGGTTGGTACTAGGTGGGGATTGAACCAGGGACCCTCGGGTTGCGCACGGCCACTCTTGTTAGCACTATGCATGAATAAAATGGCATCTACAGTGCCAGGATTCATGCGAGAGCGCCTGGCCTCTAAAATGCGCCCTGCTGCGCTGAAGGAGCGCTCACTTGCGACACTTGTTGCTGGGACACATAGGATTCTCTTGGCAAGGTGTTGTAGTCGTGGGAATGATTGTCCTTGTTTCCCCCAAAAGGAAAGTAGATTTTCCTCTACTGATCCATCGAGATGGAAGTTTGTGGAGGAATAATCCTCTACTTTATCAACAAGCACAGGTGTATCCTCCTCCCATTCTGTGAAGTCAATCCTTTTCTTTTTCGGTGATGCACCATCAGCTCCACCTAAAGGACCGATAAAATCTATACGTTTTTCGTATGTGGGTAACAACATTTAACTATGTATATATATTTCCGAATTGGTTCAACTGCCAAAGCCCGAATCTATTTACAATCTATTTTTTTCGTCATGTCACCCACCCGACCCGCGGATTATGTGTCCGCAAACCGCGCATCTCTAATATGTATATATATATATATATATATATATATATATATATATATGTGTATGTGTGTATGTATGTATACATGTATATATGTATATATATACCAATATTTTGGTGCCGGTACCGGTACCAAAATGTATTTTCGATACTTTTCGATACTTTTCTAAATAAAGGGGACCACCAAAAAATTGCATTATTGGCTTTATTTTAACAAAAAAAGTCTTACGGTTAAACATTAAACATATGTTTCTTATTGCAAGTGTGTCCTTTCAATAAAATAGTGAACCTACAAGACAACTTGTCTTTTAGTAGTAAGTAAGCAAACAAGGGCTCCTAATTTAGTCTGCTGACATATGCAGTAACATATCGTGGCATTTATCATTCTATTATATTGTCAACATTATTAAGGACAAGTGGTACTTTTTAGAGGTGGTATAGTACTGAATATGATTCATTAGTATTGCGGTACTATACTAATACATATATATATATATATATATACCGTATTTTTCGGACTATAAGTCGCAGTTTTTTTTGTAGTTTGGCCGGGCTCCAGTGCGACTTATATATGTTTTTTTCCTTTTTTATTATGCATTTTCGGCAGGTGCGACTTATACTCCGAAAAATACGGTATATATATATATATATATATATATATATATATATATATATATATATATATATATGTATATATATGTATATATATATATATATATATATATGATCCCCACTATGACATACATTAAGCTACAGACCCTTAATTAACAGCATGTTTATTATATGTATCGGCCCACATGTATAATATCAATGTTAATGTAACTGAGAGTGCACACATGGACCCAATACTATTAACAATCCATCATTTAGCTGGGTACACCCTACAACTACCTCTAGGTGTTCCCGCAGCCCACTGTATGTATTTATTTTAGTTTCCCTTTTCATTGGCCCACCTCTATAATGTTCATTTTCTCTGCCGGCAGTGACTTGTGTGTTGTATGCGAACAGTTGGTAATGGTTATGTGCTAGTAAAACTTTTCATGAACTCAACTCACCTTAATATGTGGTACTATAATTTGTGTCGCACGTCTTAGATGAAGTGAGCAGTTCGGATTTCGGTTAAAACTAAGGTTTTAGGCATTGTTTTTTCCTCTAAAGGCATGCATTTGTCTAAATATGGCCAAGGACATGCAATATTGTGGGTTTCCTTGACGTTGTCTTCATCACTAAAGGAAAAAACTAAAGTTTTTTAGGTTTTTTTGAGTGGTCAGCTTGAAGCGTCCCTCTGTCTCTGACTCCCCCGCCGTCATGTGACATGAGTGCGTGTCTGTTTTGATTTTGCTCCCTGGTTTTGATGACCCGCCTTATGTTGCTAATGTTTCACCCTAACCTTAGCCAATTGTCACCCATCATACGAACACCATCATTGATTTTTTTCCGTACGTATGGATGTTCTCATTCATCTCTTCATCATTAATTTTCACTGTATTTTTTTTACCTGGATTTGCAGTCCATTTTCTCTCTTTGTAGCTTTGATGTAAGCTACCTCGCTACCAGAGTCTAAAATTAGCTAAGCTACAGAAATCGCTAGCCTTTTAAAAAAGTAGTGAAGCTTCCGCCAAGCTACTGGAAAATGTAATTAAGCTACGTATCTTAAATACTGCCCATCACTGGCTGGCATACAGTATATAATCAGACTCAACAATTAGAAACAGCTTCTCAATTAGATGCTGTTCGAGTTTGAATGGTTTCCTACTGTGACACAAGTCCTTGATTTAATGTATAATTTCCATTGTCTCTTTGTTGCTTTCCCATAGTCGTGAATGTGATTGGGAATGGTTGTAATCAGAGGTGGGTAGTAATGTGCTACATTTACTCAAGTACCGTATTTTCCAGACTACAAGGCGCACTTCAAATCCAGTTTTTTTCTCAAAACTCGACAGTGCGCCTTATAACTCTATCATAATTCTTGTTTTGCTTACCGACCTCGAAGCAATTTTATCTGGTACATAAGGTAATGATAAGTGTGACCGGTAGATGGCAGTCAAACATAATAGATATGTGTAGACTGCACTATGATGGCAATATGACTCAAGTAAACAACACATACATTTTCTGTGTTGCATTGAAAATATAGAACAAGGCGTTCAAAAATCTATCGAAATGTTTTAGTACGACTTTGGTAAGCTATGAAGCCGCACCGGTTGTGCTTCAACATACTAGTACTATTATGGTGTGTGTATAAGGTGGAGGGTGGCGTGGTCGGCGCACCTGCTGCAGGAGTGGGGTGTGTAAGGACCGGCCTCGAAGCACAGCTGGCAGATGATTGGATTACCCAGTTGGGGTTGATCATCCAATCACCTGCCATGCTTATCAGCAGCAGCCGGGGCCGAGTCACACGAATGGAGTTGTTGCTGTTGGGCAAACGCGCGCACATGCTGGGGAGAAGAGGCCAGAAGAACGACACGCCAAAAAGAGTGCAAAAGTCTGAATTGAAAAGTTGGAGAGCGGAGTGCAGTTCCGGCGTGTGCAAATCACAATAAAAGTACTGATAAAACCAAACTCCTGGACTTCCACGAAGATCTGTCAGTGTCAGGTGAACCCACCAGTAAGAGACTACCACACATACTATCTGGCGTTTTATGCAAAAGCAACTTTTCTTACCTTCTGGTACCTGCTGATCTGTATTTGGGATCTGCATGAATCCTGAAAAATGACACGAGTCCGCCTTTGTAGTCCGTTGTGACCCCGTTGTCGATAAGCTTCTTCTTTTTCTCTATCTTCTTGTTATGGGACATTCATCCTCCGCTGTTGCCATTTTTAATATAAAGTATTGTAAAGTTCTTATTTATATCTGTCAGTAAACTCGCCATGAAAGCGCTAAAACATACCGGTGTAGTGAATTTCCATTATTCACCCAAGGAACTTTAGTTATTAGAGAGTTACGGTCGAACTGTTTTTCACGGGAAAACATTTCCGGTGCTGTTGTTTGCGGATGAGAAGAGGCTGTTCCGTTATTGATTTAAGTAGTCTGAATGTCATTAAAACAGTTAGCTCCATCTTTTGACACTTCTTCCACTCCCGTCCTTGCACGCTACACCGCTACAACAAAGATGACGGGGAGAAGACGCTGCCAAAGGTGAGCCACGTAAATAAGACCGCCCACAAAACGGCGCATCCTGAAGCGACTGTCAGAAAGCGGCTTGACGATGATCTGTAAAACATAATCTATGCAACATTTTGACCAAAGAACCACCATTAAATGTTATGTAGACCACAAGGAAGTGTTTTCAATTTAGAAAAAAAAATAATAATAAAATGACCCCTTTAATGCGCCCTATAATCCAATGCACTTTTTGTATGAAAATAGACCTGACTAGACCCGCTCATCGGCAGTGCGCCTTATGATCCGGTGCGCCCTATGGTCCGGAAATTACGGTACATAAACAGACACTATTAGGTCAGATTTATTTGACTTCAGTGTAAGTAAATAAAATACAAAGCAGCAGGTGCGTCACTAGCTTTTAAGGACAGGGGGGGGCTTAGCCCCCAGGAGATGCGCAGGATGCGAGCGAACGTTACGCGTTTGCACAAAACTTCACAAACGGCAAACAAAGACTTAGAAATTATTCATTGTTATTATTATTATTTTTTTTAAATGCACGGGACGAAATGAAATGCTCCCCGGGACGATGGCTTTTAACCATTTTTTTTCTTTTTCTTTTTATGCATTTATTCATTTTACATTTTATATTAAATGTCTTGTTTTTTCCTCCCTCTGAAAATCCTATGAAATGTTTGACAAGCCATCCTATAATAATACAACAGCTATTAATATAACAATACAATAAAACAAATATATTAAATGATGTTTTTTTCATTATTTTAACAATAGGCTAATGTATATTACTTTATATGGATTCTACAAGAAACACAAAACTTAAAACCTAAATTATTTACAATTGCACACACAAGGTTTTGTGCAGCTTAACTCATTGTAAAGGAAGATAATGTGCTTCGTACACCTGCAGGACCGCAAGCAAGGTCGCAGAGAAAATGCGGACTGGAATTTGAGTGATGTGGGCATTTTCTATATGAACAAGTGGAATGGATTGGATACCGACGCACTAAAGGGGCTCTCTACCTTACGCTATGAAGTGAGGGGAAACTGGGTGAATAATAACAGGTTATATGATTATTTATTTAAACTCATATTCGGGCCACTTTATAATGACTATGTCGGCATGTATTTGTGAAAAAAAAAAACACCAAATTATTTAGGGGGGCTTAAGAATATTTTAGGGGGGCTTGAGCCCCCCTAAAATATGCCGAACAACGCCAATGCAAAGCAGTAAGATACGAAATGATATGATTTAAAAACAAAGTGTACTAAATTTTACATAAAAAGTCAGGCTTTTGTCTTCAGTGCTCAGCAGTCAGAAACGTTGTCCCTTCAGACTCTCACATTATTAACCGTACCCACTCGGCATCCATTGCACCTGGTCACCCAGGGGTGGGGGTCCCCACATCTGGGTCCCTCCCAAAGTTTCACATTGGTCCCATTGGGTTGAATTTTTTTTCTTGGGTTCAGATCGGAGGATGTCGTTGTGGTTTGTGAAGCCCTTTGAGGCACTTGTGATTAAGGGCTATCAAAATATATTTTGATTAATAAATGATAGTTTTTTTTCTACATTGTGAACTAAATAAAATTATGTTATATTTAAAAAAAAAATCCAAACATGAGTGATTGTAGCCATTATTTCTGAAAAAGGGATGATTCTGTTTCTCTAAGGACAGTTGACAACATTACCCAGCTCTCTCCCTAAAGCAGAACTATTCAACTGGTAGCCCAGGGACTACATTTGACCCGTGAACGACACCAAACCGCCTTCAAGTTCAGATCAAAACTTGGGAGTAACTTTAACATTTTTGCAGCAAATTTCGAAAAACACTAGAGCTCTCTTGCTGTATAGAGGAACTTGGAACAGTGGAGACATGTTGGCGGACCCTTCTGCACTTGTCGTTTGCATTATAGGGCGAATTTTCTGAAATTTGAAACTCAAACTCTAAAGTAAGAATAACAGTGAAGGAAGAAGTCCTGACCCAACCCTGGTTTTTGGAAAAGTAGCCCCGAGTACAATTTAGTCGAATAATTCTAAAGCCTAAAGACTCCAACCTACGCATAACCTGAAACAGGAAAAACATTGAATTAATGAATATTTTTAACAATCATTAATCACAATTTAATTGTATGGCCTTATTTGTGGTTGCTTTATTGGGTCTGCTCCTTTCTTTGGCGATGCAGACAATAGAATGGAACACCGCAGAGGCCACCACAGTGTATATGTATTTTTTGTGTATTTTTCTTTTTTTGTTGTTGTTGTTGTTTTTACTTTTGTAGCTGTATGTAGAAATGTCTGGTTGCATCAGCTCTGCTCTTTTAAATGTTTTTAATGTCCTTTGTGTTCTTTAGTTTTTTATGTTTCTTTCTTATACATGCTTAGTGCTCATTGTTTTATTGTATAGTAGTCTGTTTATTTCAATTCTTATTTTGTAACTTTATTACTACTTTTTATTCCATATTTGTTTCCACTATTGCACCATAAATTGGAGCCCTTAATCTCGTTGTATGCAAATATAATGAGAATAAAGTCCATTCTATTCTATTCTTACACACATGCTTATGTGTGCTATGGCTATGAGTTTTTCCCCCCCTTGGCCTCAGTCTTCAGGGTCTTCAGGGGTGTCTCATCTTTTTTGTAAGTTGGCAGACCCGTCAGCGATCCTGTTCTGTCTCCCTGTAATGTTTGTCTGATCTTGAATGGGATTGTGCTGAAAATCTTAATTTCCCCTCAGGGATTGATAAAGTCATTCTGATTCTGATTCTAATAATCACAAGTGCTTTAAAGGGCTTCACAAACCAACGGCATCCCCTGATCTGAAACAACCTCCAGACAAGGAAAAACTCCAAAAGCCTGCGCTGGGAAAGAGAAGAAACTTTGGAAAGTAAATCGGCCGCTATGGATGTCGAGTGGGTACAGTTATTGAAGTATTACATTCATGATAAAATGAGAGTCCAGTCCATAGGGAGGCCAGCAGAGGGTCGTAGGGGGATCTTCTTCCAAGTCGACACCAACTGGTGCACAGAAGAGTGGTCCACCCCAAGTCACGACTTGGGACGGCTTGGGACAGGACACAAACTATTCTCCCCTCTGCCCTCAGGCAGGAGACTACGATCCATCCAGACCCAGACCTCCCGCCACCTGAACAGTTTTTTCCCCTCGGACATCAGACACACGAACAATAACAAGATCTGAAAGCTCAGTTACAGCCATACTTGCCAACCCTCCCGGATTTTCCGGGAGACTCCCGAAATTCAGCGCCTCTCCCGAAAACCTCCCGGGACAAATTTTCTCCCGAAAATCTCCCGAAATTCAGGCGGAGCTGGAAGCCACGCCCCCTCCAGCTTCATGCGGACCTGAGTGACGTCAGGTGCGCAACACCACGTAAATCGTTGGCCAACCAAAAAGTAACCCCAGTACGCTATAGCCAACATTCACCAGGAGATGGCAACAGACAAACATAGATCACTCTATTACATTATTCCCCTTTTAGAAATGTATAGAAGTTACTCAAAATAAATAAACAACCCAACCAAAAAATGCAGCAGCTCAATTAAAAAAACTGTACTTAAGCCACATTCTTTTTTTTTTTTTTTTTAGTACTGGACTCTTAACCCTCATTTGTAAATAAAATAACATGCTTATTATACAAACAGTATTTGTACACCTTTAACACAGATTTCTATACTGTCTTCAGAAATTCAGTTTTTTTGGTGGTACTCGAAACCTTTCTGGGTACCTGCGAAAGGGTGTTCAGCATGGTTAGAAAAATAGTGACAGAGAATAGAACAAGGATGGACAATTCAACCCTTAACTCAACAATGAGTAGATGAGTTATGTGTGTGTATATGTGTGAATAAATGAACACTGAAATTCAAGTATTTATTTTATTATATATATATATATATATATATATATATATATATATATATATATATATAATAAAATAAATACATATATAGCTAGAATTCACTGAAAGTCAAGTATTTCTTATATATATATATATATATATATATATATATATATATATATATATATATATATATATATATACATATATATATATATATATATGAAATACTTGACTTGGTGAATTCTAGCTGTAAATATACTCCTCCCCTCTTAGCCCCGCCCCCCACCTCCCGAAATCGGAGGTCTCAAGGTTGGCAAGTATGGTTACAGCTCATTTTTATTATCTATTCTGTGTTTCATGTTGCACGATTGCACCAAGAAAAATTCCTCGTTTGTGAACCCGTTCTCAAACAATGGCAATAACAACGATTCTGATTCGGATTCTGATTCTGATTCTTGCGCCTCTTCTATTCTGGTACCGTTCCAGAAATGATCTGTGACCACCTGGTATCCTCTCCATACAGACAGAGCAGAAACGAAAAGCGGCAGGTCAACTGGGCTCTATTTAAAAGCTAGGGTGTAAATTAGTTGGACTTAAATGCTTCTACTTCTATATCAGACCAGTAAGACGCCAACAGTAAAAAGAAAAATGTTTCTTGCAGAAATGTCTTGATTCTGGAAAATGGATATCTGGCCACTGTTTAGTTTTGTTATATTTATTCCTTCATAGTTATCTATTAATTATTTTTTTTCTGCTGATCCTGTTCCTATCGATTGGCCGCACTCTGTTGCTGCTGAGAGCGATGGGTAGGTGGTGCGTGGGCGTTTTATGATCCGTCCTCATCCTGTCTCCATCCTGTAAAGTGCTTAACGACAATCAATCTTAGCTCCTCTCCTAAGGAGATAACATCGACCATGAGCGTGGTATCGATTGGCGGAGAGGCCTCCAGGTGGTCTTTCCGCAGACCTCACCTGCTCGCGGTCAGAGGGGTTGGGGAGAAAAAAATAGTGATTTATGAGGAATCGAGCGCCGGTAACGTTGATAGTAACATTGCATATGCGGCACGGGGGGACAACACGGGGGAGATAACCAGACTTAATTCAATCAGGCGTCTGGTCAACGCAGCCTCTGGACAAGTTGTGCTATGAGGCCGGTTCGATTGTTAAGTTGTTTTGTTTCCCTTTATATTGATTTTGCACACCGATGGGTGTGATTCAGAATTATGTACAGTAGTAGTGACGGACCAATGGCTTTTGTCAAAAGAAGCAATCCTACAAATGGAAGGTCACTGCTTCAGTCTTTTATGACACCCACTATTCATTATTGAGTAAGAACGGCCTTGAACTTCCTACAAAGAGACCTCCATTAGACGCAACGATCATAAGGGATGCACGCTTTTGTGCATACATTAGAACGGTGTTTTTCAACCTTTTTTGAGCCAAGGCACAATGCCAGCACAAATCATTCAAAAATGAAACTCAGCAGCGGATATTGACATTGAAAAGTCGTTGTCGCAATTGTTGGATATGACTTTAAACCATAACCAAGCATGCATCACTATAGGCCTTGTCTCAAAGTAAGTGTACTGTAACCACCTGTCACATCACGCCCTGACTTATTTTGAGTTTTTTGCTGTTTTCCTGTGTGTAGTGTTTTAGTTCTTGTCTTGTCTATTGTTGCGTTTTGGACCAGTTGTTCCTCCCAGGGAATTCAAGTCACAAGTCGCTCCCAAGCTTTTTACGACACTTAAAGCTGAGTTGAAAAACCACCAGAGACAGAATAGGTATTTTGTAATATATTTGCAAAGCTTTGCATATACATTCAGACCAGTCCAGCATAGAACATTCTATCGCGTCGCCAAGATGGTCTGCCCCCCCCCCGACCAAACCCTCTCCCCTCTTAAGTCGCAGGCAGTCATGTCTCTCTAGCCAAAACAAATGCCCATTATCGCTCTTTCTAACATTCCAAAGCTTCAAGGTTAACACACACAGTTTACTTGCAGACAAACAGAAAGAGATCAAATGGCAAAACACGAGCTGTTTTCAAATTTGACTATGAAATAAAAGAAGTAACACTTAAATTCGGATATATGTAAATATCTGCCTCCGACACTATGTTGGTGTTTTTTTCTCTTTATTTGGTATTTTCCTGTAGCAGTTTCATGTCTTCCTTGACCGCTATTCCCCACACCTGTTTTGTTTTAGCAATCAAGAATATTTCAGTTGCGGGGACATTGTTGATTGTCATGTTCGGATGTACATTGTGGACGCCGTCTTTGCTCCACAGTAAGTCTTTGCTGTCGTCCAGCATTCTGTTTTGGTTTACTTTGTAGCCAGTTCAGTTTTAGTTTTGTTCTGCATAGCCTTCCCTAAGCTTCAATGCCTTTTCTTAAGGGCACTCACCTTTGGTTTAAGCATTAGACACATTTTTACCTGCACACTGCCTCCCGCTGTTTCCGACATCTACAAAGCAATTAGCTACCTGCTGCCACCTACTGATATGGAATAGTATTACACGGTTAATCTGCCGATCTCCAGACAGTGCAGACACTCAACAACGGCACATTATATGCGGATTATAATTACTGTATTTTTCGGACTATAAGTCGCAGTTTTTTTCATAGTTTGGCCGGGCTGCAGTGCGACTTATATATGTTTTTTTCCTTCTTTATTATGCATTTTTGACAGGTGCGACTTATACTCCGGTGCGACTTATACTCCGAAAAATACGGTACTGGTTTGCAAAAAAATATTTCTAGCCCAAATAGGTGAAATCAGATAATCTCCCACGGCACACCAGACTGTATCTCACGGCACACTGGTGAATGAGACGAATGAATAGGCTCATGTTATCATTCTAATTGTCCCTAAATGAGGTAAAAATCTGAATTATTATTATTATCAATTTTTTTCTTTTCGAATTTTTTTTGCCTTTAGGTTCAGGACCCTCTGGGACTGTGCGACAAGGGGTGGCACTTTCGTGACTTTTGCAGTGCTTTTTTGTGAACTTCTGGATCTGCCTCCCGGGAGACTTTTGGCCATGGAGACCAGCTGCTGGGTCTCTGCCGCACCAGAGTCCATTTGGAGAGACCGGAGGAGATGCGGATGAAGAGACCAGGCTGCGGAGCTGGCGCTGAGCTCCGGGACGGACACGCTTCAGTGTCTTGGCTGAATGAGCGTGACAACACCACCCTCATCGGACTCATCTCCGATGGCGATGAGTCCGCCTACAGGAGTCCCGGTGCAGCCTCAACAACCTGGAGGTGAACGCCCAGAAGACAGAGGAGATGATCATGGACTTCAGGAAAGTCACAGCCCCACCATCCCCCCTCACCCTGATGGACTCTCCCACCCCCGTCTCCATTGTGGACTCCTTCCGTTTCCTGCGCACCACCATCACCCAGGACCTCAAGTGGGAGACGACCATCACTACCTCATCAAGGAGGCCCAGCAGATACTGTCCGATACCGGATCTTTATGCTTTGGTCGCATTCTGCGGCAGCTGAGGAAACTTAAGGTGCCGACCGAGATGCTGGTGCAGTTCTACACGGCCATCATCGAGTCTATCCTCACCTACTCCATCACCGTGTGGTTCCCTGGCGCCACAGACCAGGACAAGCATCGACTGCAGCGCATCGAGAAGGTGATCGGCTGCAGGCTCCCATCCCTCCAGGACCTGTTCTCCTCCAGGACCAGGAGGCGTGTGGGTCGGATCACAGCTGACTCTTCTCACCCTGGACACCAAACTATTCTCCCTTTTCCCCTCAGGCAGGAGACTACGGTCCATCCAGACCCACGCCTTCCGCCACCTGAACAGTTTTTTTCCCCTCGGCCATCAGACTCATGAACAATAACAAGATCTGATAGCTCAGTTACAGCAATTTTTTTTTTCCCATTCTGTATTATGTGTTTTATGTTTTATTTGCACCAAGAAAAATTCCTAGTTTGTGACACTTTTCTTAAACAATGGCAATAAAAAAATATATATATATATATTCTATTCTATCGGACACCTCAGTCTCCTTAGATGCATCCTCGCTCATCCATGCAGACCGGACACTGGCCGAGACTCTCTTAGTTGCTTTGTTGGGTCTGCTCCTGCTCCTCTGGCCATGCTCCCCCCAACCCCAGCAGACGATGGTGTGGAACACCGCAGAGGCCACCACAGTGTATATGTTTTTTTGTTTGTTTTTTGTTGTTGTTGTTTTTACTTTTGTAGCTGTATGTAGAAATTTCTGGTTGCATCAGCTCTGCTCTTTTAATGTCTTTAAAGGGGAACATTATCACCAGACCTATGTAAGCGTCAATATATACCTTGATGTTGCAGAAAAAAGACCATATATTTTTTTAACTGATTTTCGAACTCTAAATGGGTGAATTTTGGCGAATTAAACGCCTTTCTATTATTCGCTCTCGGATCGGAATCTGGGTTTAACATGGTTAGTGGAGCTCCCTCTGGTGTTGTGGTTATGGCGGTCATTAAGGAAGTAGTTTGACATGTACTTCGGTATCAGGGAGGTGTAGCGGATTTTATAGACCAGGCTCAGTGCAAGTTGTTTTAATCTGTCCTCCAATGTTGCTTGTTTTTCGTTGTTAGAGCTTTTATCAGAATTGCCAGCGCTGCATGAAATCTGCCGGAGGCCTTCTGAATCAACATTAGCGTGCAGTGTAAACGAACAGAGAACATACAATTGATAGAAAGTTACGATAGCCAATCAGAACACGAGTAGCCCATCTAGGTAGCTTTAAAGGGGAACATTATCACCATACCTATGTAAGCGTCAATATATACCTTGATGTTGCAGAAAAAAGACCATGTATTTTTTTAACCGATTTCCGAACTCTAAATGGGTGAATTTTGGCGAATTAAACGCCTTTCTATTATTCGCTCTCGGAGCGATGACGTCACATCGGGAAACAATCCGCCATTTTCTCACTTTCGTCGGTGTGTTGTCGGAGGGTGTAACAACACGAACAGGGACGGATTCAAGTTGCACCAGTGGCCCAAAGATGCGAAAGTGGCAAGAAATTGGACGAAATTTGTTCAAAATACGAGGGTATGGGGAAAGTCGACGAAATGGTCAGTCGTTTGTTCCGCACACACGACGAAAGCTATGCTACGACAGAGATGGCAAGAATGTGTGAATATCTTGCGACACTCAAAGCAGATGCATTTCCAACGATAAAGACCCTAGCTTCCATGGCCTGCTGACATCAACTCCAAAACTGGACAGATCAGCTTTCAGGAAAAGAGAGCGGATGAGGGTATGTCTACAGAATATATTAATTGATGAAAACTTTATTCATTACTCGCGGTTTTACGGAAATTATTATACATACTCTGTGTTTACCAATAATTTAGCTTAAAAACATTTATTTTTTTCGATCATTCAAGTAGTCTTGTGTAATGCAGTATTTTGTGTCTATTTAGGTATGGTTAACCTGAGTGCTGAAATCGTGGAAAAATATATGTTCTTAGCGCGCCTGAAATGGGCTGTTTGCACTCTCAAAGTGCATGTTGTTGCCAAATGTATTTCATATGCTGTAAACCTAGTTCATAGTTGTTAGTTTCCTTTAATGCCAAACAAACACATACCAATCGTTGGTTAGAAGGCGATCGTCGAATTCGTCCTCGCTTTCTCCCGTGTCGCTGGCTGTCGTGTCGTTTTCGTCGGTTTCGCTTGCATACGGTTCAAACCGATATGGCTCAATAGCTTCAGTTTCTTCTTCAATTTCGTTTTCGCTACCTGCCTCCACACTACAACCATCCGTTTCAATACATGCGTAATCTGTTGAATTGCTTAAGCCGCTGAAATCCGAGTCTGAATCCGAGCTAATGTCGCTATATTTTGCTGTTCTTTCCGCCATGTTTGTTTGTATTCACTATGTGATGTCACAGGAAAATGGACGGATGTATATAACGATGGTTAAAATCAGACACTTTGAAGCTTTTTTTATGGATATTGCGTGATGGGTAAAATTTTGAAAAAAACTTTGAAAAATAAAATAAGCCACTGGGAACTGATTTTTAATGGTTTTAACCCTTCTGAAATTGTGATAAAATTCCCCTTTAATGTCCTTTGTGTTCTTTGATGTTTGATGTTTCCTTCTTACATACATGCTTATGTGTGCTATGGCTATGAGGTATTTTCCTTGGCCTCAGTCTGGACCCCCTCTACAGTGGCCCAGGCTTAGACTGAATTATTTTTTTCCTCAACTCCCCCAACGTTTCCCTGTTTCTCACCATTTTTGTAAGGAGCGCGGGAAGTTGGCAGATCCTGTTCTGTTTCCCTGTAATGTTTGTCTGATATTGAATGGGATTGTGCTGAAAACATTAATTTCCCCTCGGGGATGAATAAAGTATTTCTGATTCTGATTCTGATTCTGAAAACTGATGATTATTTTTGTAAAAAAAAACAACAATCTTGCACGTTTGTCTGACCTAGCCGTTATCAAATGTGGTGGCCTCGTGAATGCATGTTTTATGTATCTGACTAACATTACAACCACCACATCAAATATAACAGACATGCATTGATTTTGGCATTTCTCGCGGCTGTAAGCACCAAAACCACAGGGAAGGATCATAATTCAGTGGCTTTACTTTATTGTGACACGTGCAGCGTTTATGACGAAATAACAAGACACACTAAATTCCCCTTAACTGCTGTCCTTGCACTTCTCAAAGCATTTGCATTTTTCATCCTCATACTCTCATCAGTGAAGCATGTTTAACATAAACAGTCTGATTTCTAACAATTAGGAAGGTTTGTGTCACGTTTGTTCTCCTACAGAAAATAAATAAAACAAAAAACATTTTTTTTCTTCATCTTTTTCCTTTTTTACACATCTCTGAAAGAGGTCCAGGGAGCCACTAGGGCGGCGCTAAAGAGCCACATGTGGCTCGAGAGCTGCGAGTTGCAGACCCCCGACCTAAATGTGTTCTCAACTGTCTTAAAAATACCACTTTTGGTCGTATTTGTTATCGGAATATTCGATGCAAGAACATCGTCCGATTTCATTCGACTATACTTTGATGCGCCTAATGTCAGGGATGGTCTGAGCCGTTACTAAGGATTGGCATCTAATGACGTGCGAATCGATACTGAAACATTGATACTGCCCGATACCGGATCTTTATGCTCTAATATCAAGTCTCAAATCAAAATATATGTTGATACTTTATCTCAGGGGTGTCTAATTTTGTTCCACCAAGGGCCACATACTGTAAAGTCAAAGTATGTCGAGGACATATTGATATTTTTTATTTAAAAAATGCTAAAAACAGATATTGCGTCAGCTATTTATTATAGGTGAATAAGTATATTATTATTAATTATTAATTTGTATTAAAATATATTTGTTAAAATGTTTACTATTGTTTTTTTTCCCATGTAATAATTTAATACAAATAATAATAATGTGATTGTGCAACTGCATAACGTAGTGTGTCAAAAATTCTGGCTGTACGGAAATATTAATATCCAACTACATATTTAACAGTGTTTATTATTTTTGTTGCGATTTTTCAAAATAATTTATAAGTTAGAATTATTAAATTTTTTATTAACTAACTGAATTTTGTCTACATTTTAAGTATGTTTTATTCTTATTTTGGGAGCCTAAGAATGGAAGGGGGGGCATTTTGATACAATATATATATATATATATATATATATATATATATATATATATATATATATATATATATATTTTTTTTTTTTTTAATGCTATAAACATACATTTTATATATTTAAAGACATGTGTGTTACAGGTGACTAAGTATATCATTATTAGTTATTAATGTAATTTTTTTTCCGCTTTTTCTCATTATATTCTGATGTCTTGCTTTTTTTTTCGTGAATTTTTGCTGTTGTATTTTTTTATTTTTTTTTTAGATATATATGTTTCTAAAATTTAGAAGAGACACATTATATTTGCACAAATAATCGTATCAGTATCGCCGATACAGCTTGAATTTTACTCAGAGGTATCGCACATCATTATTGGTACCAGTGTGATATTGACCGATTTTATAGTACTGGATATTGGAAAAAAATAAAAAAATTAAAAAAATAAATAAAACGGATTGATACAAATATTGAGATTAACAAAACTAAGTATAGTATATGTATGTAGGCGATACTACAGTGGTTGATAATATTTTTATTGAAAAAAAAAAAAATTTGTTCCATCCATCCATTTACTACCGCTTGTCCCTTGTTTTTTTTTAGTTGTTGAACCAACTCAGGAAATAAGTCCATATTCTAATATTAACAATAATATGGGAATAGTTAGCATTGGATTGGTATTCGTATAATGAAGCACAGTTGCTCTGACTACAGTAGCTGTAATGCTCTGACAATCCATCAAGCGGTGCGGCTTCATAGCTTACCAAAGTCGTACTGAAACATTTTAACAGATTTTTTAAGCGCCGTGTGTAAATGTTCTATATTCTCAATGGAACATTTAAAGTTTTGGCGTTGTTTACTGGCGTCATCTTGCGGTCTACACGTGTCTCTTATGTATGACTGCCATCTACTGGTCACACTTATCATCATGCCATGTACAAAATAAAATAGCTTTGAGGTCGGTAAGCACAACCAGAATTATTCGGTACCTTAGGCGCACCGGGTTTATAAGGCGCGCTGTCGATTTTTGAGAAAGTGAAAGGATTTTAGTCCAAAAAATACGGTAATCCACAGATTACTCGATTACTAAAATACTCAAAAGCTGCAGCCCTACGGCAAATTCCAGCCGTAGTACTTTGCGTTTCAAGCGTGTTTACCTTGTTAAAGTAACAGCCAAGGACTTCAAGGACCTCAACGAAGACAAGACGACAGCACGCAGACGAAGCAGAGACAAGGCGAAATCACAAGGCCCCCAGCACATTCCGTCACGTATTGTGCGTACTGGAGCTGCTTTGCATGATATATCTGACCACTCCTTTTAGATACGGCCTCGGTGATGTTGACTGTGGAACTCCTGAATAAATAGAGGGACGCGGGAGCTGAACCTTAGAGCGTAGGTCGAGACTGTGACTAAGTGTGCAGCTCCATGCGTTCTCCTCATGAGCTAAATTGAACTCTGTCTCTGCATGGTTCCTTGCTTCTTGTCTGTTTAATATATGTCATCAGTGTTTGAACCTGACAACCTATTATAATATGAAAGCGTTGCTGTCCTGTTAACATAATAACTCATATTTTCTGTATTATTGGATGTTCCCAAAGTTGCGATCCTCCATTCTTTCCTGACATAAAACTCTATGGAAAGCTACCAGCTTTAAAGATAACGTCCCAGTTTTTTAATTTTTTTTATTTATTTCAGAAGCCTTCGTCTTCATGTTTATGCTAATACTCCTCATTAGCATACTTTCAAACAACGTGGGCTTGTGCTGGAAGTAATTGTGACAGCATTTGGAGGTCATTCAAATCAATGGGCACGTGGAAGTAATTAATCAAAAAATAATGTATTCGGAATGGCTGTGTTCAACATTGATGGGAGCATGAGTGTTTTTGTCCACGTGCCACTCTGTAGCCTTACAAGTGGAGGGTCTTAAAGCAATTAGCCGCGTCTCTTTGTGCCTAAAGCCAGCCTTGCTCTACCTTTTAAAAGCCACACCATGTTTTAATATTATCATCACACACAACAATGATGATGACCATCACCTTGAGCCACTCAAGAATTATTGCGGTCTTTTTTATATATATATATTTTTTTTAAATCGAATTCCGCGTATTGTGGATGTGTTTTGTTGAAGATGATTTGAATCTTTTTTTAAAACACTTCCTTTTGTGTCAAACTCAAGGATCTGGGGTCAAATCTGGCCTGCCAAATCATTTAAAGTGGCCCGCCACTTCATTTAAATAGTCCCCGTCATATAATTCTAATGTGGCCCGTGACATTATTTTATAATGGCCCTAACATCATTTTATCCTGGACTGCCATATCATGTTATTGTTGACCACCACTTCATTTTAAATGGCCCGCGACATAATTTCATGTGGTCCGCCACATTATTTAAATTTGTCTGCCACATCATTTAATGTTGTGGCCATGTAATTCTAAAGTGGGCCGCCCCGTCATTTTATTTTGGCTCGACACACCATTTTGTTTTGAAATACCACTTCATTTTATTGTGGACCACTACTTGATTTCAAAGTGGCCTTCCACGTAATTCTAAATTGGCCCGCCATGCCATTTTATGTTGTACGCCGAGTCATCTACTGTTGTTTCAAATCATTTTTAAGTTTGCCGCAATGTCATTTTATGTGGTCTTCCGCCTTATTTATGTGCACAGCCAAACTTTTTAATGTGGCCTAAAAAATTTGGCCTTTTATGATCTACCTTGTTATTCAAGTGGCCAGCCACATTATTTGAATAGTCCCTCGCCACATCATTCTAATTCTAATTTTATTTTGGCTCGAAACACCATTTTATTTTGGACAACCACGACGTTTTATTGTGGACCGCTACTTTATTTATTTTATGTTGTCCGCCACATCATTTTAAAGTGGCTCGTAAGGTCATTTTATGTGGTCTTCCGCCTTATTTCACATCATTTAATGTTGTCTGCCACACCATTTAATGTTGTCTGCCACACCATTTAATGTTGTCTGCCATACCATTTAATGTTGTCTGCCACACCATTTAATGTTGTCTGCCACACCATTTAATGTTGTCTGCCACACCATTTAATGTTGTCTGCCACATCATTTAATGTTGTCTGCCACATCATTTAATGTTGTCTGCCACACCATTTAATGTTGTCTGCCACATCATTTAATGTTGTCTGCCACACCATTTATTGTTGTCTGCCACTTCATTTAATTTTGTCGCCACGTAATTCTAAATTGGCCCGCCCAGTCATTTTATTTTTGACGGCCACATCATTTTATTGTGGACCACTACTTGATTTTAATGTGGCCCACCACCTAGTTCTAAAATGGCCCGTCAAGCCAATTTATGTTGTATGCCACATCATTTTATGTGGTCTTCCACCTTATTTATGTGGCTAGCCACCTCTTTTTAACTACTAAATAATTTCATGTGGTCCACCTTGTTGTTTACGTGACCAGCCACGGCATTTTAATACTCTCCCGCCACGTCATATAAAGTGGCATGCAACATTATTTTATTTTGGCTCGAAACACCATTTTGTTTTGGACAGCCACATCATTTTATTGTGGGCCGCTACTTCATGTATCTTATATTGTACACCACATCATCTAATGTTGGCCACCACATAATTTTAAAGTTGCCCCAATGTAATTTCATGTGATCTTCCACATTATTTATGTGCCAAGCCACACCTTTTTAAAGTGGCCTACCAAAATCGATATATATGGTCCACCTCGTTATTTACGTTGCCAGCCACATTATTTTAATACTCCCCCGCCACATCATTCTCATGTGGCTCGCAACATCATTTTTGTTTTGGCTCCAAACACCATTTTATTTTGGACAGCCACATCATTTTATTGTGGACCGCTACTTCTATTATTTTATGTTGTTTTCCACGTCATCTAATGTTGTTCGCCACATAATTTTAAAGTTGCCCGCAACGTCATTTTATGTGGTCTTCCACTCTATTTATGTGCCCAGCCACACCTTTTCAAAGTGGACCACCAGATCGTTTTATGTGGTCCACCTCGGTATTTACGTGCCCAGCCACATCATTTTAATGTGGCCCGCAACATAATTTTATTTTGGCTCGAAACACCATTTTATTTTGGACAGCCACTTAATTTTATTGTGAACCGCTACTTCGTTTATTTTATGTTGTCTGCCACATCATTTTAAAGTTGCTCACAAGGTCATTGTATGTGGTCTTCCACATTATTTATGTGCCTATCCACACATTTTTAAAGTGGCCAACCAAATAATTTCATGTGGTCCACCTCGTTATTTATGTGGCCAGCCACAATATTTCAATACTCCCCCGCAATGTAATTCTAAAGTGGCCCACAACATCATTTTATTTTGTCTCAAAACACCATTTTATTTTGAACTGCCACAACGTTTTATCGTGGACCGCCACTTCATTTATTTAATATTGTCTGCCACATAATTTTAAAGTTGCTCGCAAGTTAATTTTATGTGGTCTTCCGCCTTATTTATGTGCCTAGCCACACATTTTCAAAGTGGCCTACCAAATCATTTTATGTGGTCCACCTCGTTATTTATGTGGCCAGCCACAATATTTCAATACTCCCCGGCCATGTAATTCTAAAGTGGCCCACAACATCATTTTATTTTGGCTCGAAACCCAATTTTATTTTGGACGGCCACATCATTTTACTGTGGAATGCTACTTGATTTTAAGTTGGCCCGCCACGTAATTCTTTATGTTGTACGCCGCATAATTTTATGTGGTCTTCGACCTTGTTTATGTGGCCAGCCACACCTTTTTAATGTGGCCTACCAGCCACAATTTTTTAATACTCCCCCGCCACATCATTCTAATGTGGCCCGCAACATCATTTTTTTTGGGCTCAAAAGAATATTTTATTTTGGACAGCGACATCATTTTATTGTGGACCGCTACTTCATTTATTATATATATATATATATATATATATATATATATATATATATATATATATACACACATCATTTTTAAGTTGCCCACAATGTCATTTTATGCGGTCTTCCACCTTATTTATGTGCCCAGCCACACTTTTTAAAGTGGCCTACCAAATCGGTTAATGTGTTCCACATCGTTATTTACGTGGTCAGCCACAGCATATAAATTACTCCCCCACCACGTAACTTTAAAAGCGACCCGCAACATCATTTTAATTTTGGCTTGAAACACCATTTTAGTTTGGACAGCCACAACGTTTTATCATGGACCGCCACTTCATTTATTTTATGTTGTCCGCCACATCATTTTAAAGTTGCTCGCAAGTTCATTTTACGTGGTCTTCCGCCTTATTTATGTGCCTAGCCACACATTTTTAATTTGGCCTACCAAATCATTTTATGTGGCCCACCTCATTATTTATGTGGCCAGGCCACAATATTTTAATACTCCCCCGCCACATCATTCTAACGTAGCCCGCAACATCATTTTATTTTGGACAGCCACTTCATTTTATTGTGGACCGCTACTTCATTTATTTTATGTTGTCCGCCACATCATTTTAAAGTTGCTCGCAAGTTCATTTTATGTGGTCTTCCACCTTATTTAAGTGGCCAGCCTGTTTTTTTTAAGTGGCCTACCAAATCGGTATATATGGTCCACCTCGTTATTTATGTGGCCAGCCACATTATTTTAGACTCCCCCCTCCACATCATTCTAATGTGGCCCGCAACATCATTTTACTTTGGCTCTAAACACCATTTTATTTTGGAAGTCCACTTCATTTTATTGTGGCCCGCTACTTCATGTATCTTATGTTGTCCACCACATCATTTTAAAGTTGCCGGCAACGTAATATTCTGTGGTTTTCCATGTTATTTAGGTGGCCAGCCACATCTTTTTCAAGTGGCCAGCCACATCTTTTTAAAGTGGCCCACCACAATATCTATGTGGCCAGCCGCATTTTTTTTTAATTTGCCTACCAAATCATTTTATGTGACCAGCCACATCTTTTTCATATGGCCCGCTAAATCATTCTAATGTAATTTTAAGTGACCCTTCACATTATTCAAGTGGCCTGTGAAAGGCTGGAAATAAAAAAAAGCACTTCCTGGCTGAATTTTTTTCTTTTTCTTTGTGTCATCTTATCCATTCATCTGTGAGAAAATATAATAATCAAAAACAGTTGCCTTTGTGTAACAGGGCTATTACTCGTTTATTATTCATCACTATTCACTGTTACATGTGGCCCTCTGAGGGCAGCCATAATTGCGCTGTGGCCCTCATTAAAAACGAGTTTGACACGCTGGCCTAGATAAGATGTATTTGATATGCTTTGGTGTACATTTTGCTCCACAGTCACATTTATAACTCGTTTTCTAAAAATATCTGCAAATAGTCAGTGTGTGAAGGTGTTCCTAGACTGTAAAAGAAACCCTCCAAAGCTAGGGACGGGTACCAAATTCAATGCTTTTACAGGTATCAAGGGAAGTTTGTTGGTACTACCGGGTACCATTTCATGTGGAAACATTACAGTGCCATATTTGGATACCTTTGTGGCACATGGCGTCACGTCCGGTTGCGATCTGGACACCGGCTCGGAAACAAGAGAACGGACATGTTCATTTTATAGACATCAGGGCAGGCGGGAGAGGATGGTCAGGGCAGGCGGGAGAGGATGGTCGTGGGGACGGCGTTGGGAGGTTGGGAGATTGGCCGTGCCAGCAACCTGAGGGTTCCTGGTTCAATCCCCACCTTCTACCAACCTCATCAGGTCCGTTGTGTCCTTGAACAAGACACTTCATTCACCCTTGCTCCTGATGGGTCGTGGTTAAGGCCTTACATGGCAGCTCCCGCCGTCAGTGTGTGAATGGGTGAATGTGGAAATAGCACACTTGCCAACCCTCCCGAATTTTCCGGGAGAATCCCAAAATTCAGCGCCTCTCCCGAAAACCTCCCGGGACAAATATTCTCCCGAAAATCTCCCGATTTTCAGCCGGAGCTGGAGGGGGCGTGGCCTCCAGCTCCATGCGGACCTGAGTGAGGACAGCCTTTTTTCACGATGGGAGGACAACAGGGTGACAAGAACTAAATCATCCAGACTAGAGATACATTGTATTATTATGTTTATTTTACCTAAAAATAAATATATGTATTAATTTTAAAAAAAAAACCTAAATACATTTTTACTATATTTTGCTAAAAACATCAACATTTATTGTATTTTTATACAATAAATGTATATATATTCTGTGCATCCAGCCACAGAATATACATTCAAATAAAAATATTTGAAATAATTAATTTTAAATGATCATAATCATTTATTTAAAATGACCATTTTTAATTATTAAAATAATTGCTTTTTTATCAACAACTTTAGCATTTTATTCATTACATTTTGAAGCTCTCAGAAGCCAAGTTATGTTATATTCACTAAGATTTATTCATGCAAGTTTGAAGTATCAATTATCTAAACACAGTTTTGTTTGCATATTTTCAGGATGTATATATATATATGAAATACTTGATTTGGTGAATTCTAGCTGTCAATATACTCCTCCCCTCTTAACCACGCCCCCAACCACGACCCCCACCCCCCACCTCCCGAAATCGGAGGTCTCAAGGTTGGCAAGTATGAAATAGTGTCAAAGCGCTTTGAGTACCTTGAAGGTAGAAAAGCGCTATACAAGTATAACCCATTTATGGTGAGAGCAGAGAAGAAAGCAGATACTAGAAATGCCCACATTAGTACGCCCGTCAATCTGTGACATCACAAATGGTCCATTGTTCAAAAAAAGACTGCAAAAAGCCTTCAAAATCACCCAAAAGTAAACGAACCTAATTTTTTCCACACTTTTTGCATTGTTTGAGACAAGTATCCACAATTGGAACAACATTTATTCATTAGAAAAGAGGAAAATGATCACAATAATTCTACTTGGTTACTTTCTCAGTAAGTCTTGGCTGTCACAATGTAAACATGTCCTTCTGGCCGCCCGCAGGAGCAGATATATTCACCGTGTCACAGCTAATTCTCCCACTGAGTTGTTTTTCTTTAATCCACAAAAGGGGCTTTGGTGTAATAGGCATACACAAAAATGCCACTTCAATTATCTGGAACTGCTATAATAAGTGGAAAACACTGCCCATTAAAGTTCATCCTCCCACACTGTTGACGATGAACGTTCCAATAGAAATAATAATGACATAATTAGTTACAGATTTTGGAGTAAAGGTTGCTTAAACTTCTTTTCAGGAAAGTATGTCAGTGCACAAAACTTTTTCCTTCCCCACCTGAAGGGAACATGTTCAAACTTCAATATATGTAAGAGCTACTGAAATATTACATCCATGGACTAGGACGGCTCTTTAGCGCCGCCCTTGTGGCTCCCTGGACCTCTTTTCAGAGATGTGTGAAAATTGAAAACGATGAAGAAAATAAATAAATACATTTGTTTTAATATATTTTCTGTAGGAGGACAAACATGACACTAACTTTCCTAATTGTTAAACATCCCACTGGTTACATTAAACATGCTTCACTGATGAGAGTATTTGGCTAGCATCGTTGTGTTCTACTAATTTCAGCGATCCTTGAACTCATCATAGTTTGTTTACATGTCCAACTTTCTCCGACGCTGCCACAGAAAGACGTGTTTTATGCCACTCCGTCTTCGTCTCATTTTGTCCACCAAACATTGTATGCTGTACGTGAATGCACAAAGGTGAGCTTTGTTGATGTTATTCAATTTGCTGGAGTGCTTATCATGACTGCAAGCTAACCAATGCTAACATGCTATTTAGGCTAGCACTATGTACATATTGCATCATTATGCATATTTGAGCTCATTTAATTTCCTTTACGTATGTCCTCTGTGTATTTATTTTATATTTGCATGTCTCATTACACATTATCTGTATGTTGTCATGTCTGTGTAATCATGTTTTGTTTAGTTATTGGACTTTTTAGTTTCTGGCTTTTCACTCCCTTGTCTTGTTTCCATGATTACCCATTAGTTTCACCTGTTCCACGTTTGGACTCATTGTGCACTCTTGTTTGTCACCATAGCAACCCATTAGTTTTCACCTGTCACGTCACGCACCTGTTTCACGGTTTGAGTCACGCACCTGTTTTCGTTAATCAATCAATCAATCAATCAATCTTTATTTATATAGCCCTAAATCACAAGTGTCTCAAAGGGCTGCACAAGCCACAACGACATCCTCGGTACAAAGCCCACATACGGGCAAGGAAAAACTCACCCCAGTGGGAGGTCGATGTGAATGACTATGAGAAACCTTGGAGAGGACCGCATATGTGGGTAACCCCCCCCCCCTCTAGGGGAGACCGAAAGCAATGGATGTCGAGTGGGTCTGACATAATATTGTGAGAGTCCAGTCCATAGTGGATCCAACATAATAGTAAGAGTCCAGTCCATAGTGGGGCCAGCAGGACACCATCCCGAGCGGAGACGGGTCAGCAGCGCAGAGATGTTCCCAGCCGATGCACAGGCGAGCGGTCCACCCCGGGTCCCGACTCTGGACAGCCAGCACTTCATCCATGGCCACCGGACCTGTGCCCCCCCCCCTCACGGAAAAGGGGAGCAGAGGAGAAAAGAAAAGAAACGGCAGATCAACTGGTCTAACAGGGGGGCTATTTAAAGGCTAGAGTATACAAATGAGTTTTAAGATGGGACTTAAATGCTTCTACTGAGGTAGCATCTCTAATTGTTACCGGGAGGGCATTCCATAGTACTGGAGCCCCAATAGAAAACGCTCTATAGCCCGCAGACTTTTTTTGGGCTCTGGGAATCACTAATAAGCCGGAGTTCTTTGAACGCAGATTTCTTGCCGGGACATATGGTACAATGCAATCGACAAGATAGGACGGAGCTAGACCGTGTAGTATTTTATACGTAAGTAGTAAAACCTTAAAGTCACTTCTTAAGTGCACAGGAAGCCAGTGCAGGTGAGCCAGTATAGGCGTAATATGATCAAACTTTCTTGTTCTTGTCAAAAGTCTAGCAGCCGCATTTTGTACCAACTGTAATTTTTTAATGCTAGACATAGGGAGACCCGAAAATAATACGTTACAGTAGTCGAGACGAGACGTAACGAACGCATGAATAATGATCTCAGCGTCGCTAGTGGATAAAATAGAACGAATTTTAGCGATATTACGGAGATGAAAGAAGGCCGTTTTAGTAACACTCTTAATGTGTGATTCAAACGAGAGAGTTGGGTCGAAGATAATACCCAGATTCTTTACTGATTCGCCTTGTGTAATTGTTTGGTTGTCAAATGTTAAGGTGGTATTATTAAATAAATGTCGGTGTTTAGCAGGACCGATAATCAGCATTTCCGTTTTCTTGGCGTTGAGTTGCAAGAAGTTAGCGGACATCCATTGTTTAATTTCATTAAGACACGCCTCCAGCTGACTACAATCCGGCGTGTTGGTCAGCTTTAGGGGCATGTAGAGTTGGGTGTCATCAGCATAGCAATGAAAGCTAACACCGTATTTGCGTATTTGCGTATGATGTCGCCTAGTTAATCATGTCTGTAGTATTTAAGTTCATTGTTTTTCAGTTTGTCTTGCTGGTGACATCCCCACATTTATGCTCTGCACATTTCTGACTCTTTTTTCATGCCCATCGTTCACGCCGCTCCTTTTTGTCCATGCCAATGTTTAAATAAAAATGTACCTTCATTCCCGTCTCGCCCGAGCCGACTTTCCGTTGCCTTCGAGAAAAACTAAACCCCAGGACCAAGTCATGACATATGTAACATTGTCTGTATTTAGTTGTTGTTCCAGACCACAGCAAACGTTACCCAGCTTGAAAAGATTGTAATAAATCCATTAGAAGAAGACAGCCTGCCGTTTCCTTTACCTTGGATGCACACATCTATACCTGTGGCCATTCTCAGCCAGTAATTTCCAGAAGTTATCTCATCATTTTACTAATGATTTCCAATGTTGCAAAACTGTGTAGAATAAAAATTAAAATACAACATTTTTGTCAACAAAGATTTGTGTCAGCCTGCAACACAGAGTCTTTTTGATAGTAGGCTAATATAGCTAATTAGCCACTTACATCATGTGTTGCCTTCATTATAACACTTATATAAGGCTTTTCATTTTTTGCGGCTCCAGATAGATTAGTTTTTTGTATTTCTGGTCCAATATGGCTCTTTCAACATTTTGGGTTGCCGACCCCTGGACTAAGAGAATTGACAATAACAAATTATTGCAATTATTTAGGCCTGGGTCCATAACAAATGTTGCTGCAATTTAACAAATGATTACCGATAAACAATATTATGGTTGGCATTATTTTACAACCAAATTAAGCACTAATGTAATCATAATAATTAATAAAAATTTAAGTAACCCTTATGCATGCAATACACTTTTACTCCTAAGTATTGTGTTTTGCCATTGTAATTGTAAAGTCAAGAGCTTTTAATCATCCTAGAAAAGTAAACAAACATAAAATCATAATTGACTTTCAATCTCTGTTGGCAAACATTTAACCTAATTAAATATTGGATTTCTTGAATTGCAGGAAAAACTGGGTCAGGTGTTTTTGTTTTTTATCTTATTGGTTTTGTTTCCATCACTTTTCTACAAGTTGGCTTATTTTTTCTCATTGGGTTTGAAGCCGAAATATTCCTATTTTTTCTTCCTAATTTTTGTTACTTTGCGCAGCTTCTCGCTAACAAATAGCGAGGCTCTGTCTGTACACCGCAAACTATTTGCCACTTGCCAAGATTGAACATTTTTATTTTGTAGACATTTGTTTAGTTTTAAGAGGTATTTACCATATTTTCCGGACAATAAGCCGTTACTTTTTTCCCAAGCTTTGAACCATGCGGCTTATACAAAGGTGCATCTTAACCTATGGATTTTTCTTTGCTAACGGCTAAATTATGGAATGGATTAAGCAACAAATTAATGTATTTGTCAGAACTTGGACAGTGGAGTTTTTGTTTTCCCGAGATGCAAGTGAACTTGGATCGGACATGGCTTGAAGGTGGGTGCATGATTTATTTTAAACACTTACAAACTACAAAACAGAAGCAAACAAAAGGCGCGCACAATGGGGGAGGTAAAAAACTTGGCGAATAAAACAAAACTTGCTCTAAGGCAGAAACTGTGAACATGAAATAAGAACACTTACTGTGGCTTGATACGAGAGGATAGCAGGGTTAGAAAAGATATGACACCAGGACAAACAACAGAAAATGAAAAGCTTAAATAACACAGACATGATTAACAACAGGTGCGTGACTCAAAACAGGTGCGTGACATGACAGGTGAAAACTAATGGGTTGCTACGGTGACAAACAAGAGTGCACAATGAGTCCAAACGTGGAACAGGTGAAACTAATGGGTAACCATGGAAACAAGACAAGGGAGTGAAAAGCCAGAAACTAAAGAGTCCAATAACTAAACAAAACAAAACATGACTAAAACAAAACATGATTACACAGACATGACAGTACTAAGTTAAAATACTTTAAAACAACTGTTCAAACTCAAAATTTTTACAAAGTACAAGGAAGAAAAATCCTCACAAACATCTCAAACCTTGTTTAAAAAGGAGTAAATCGTATTCATATCGTAATGGAGGAATGTTTTGTTTGATCAGCCGTTTTACTGCTCATGTTACAGGCACGGTTTGGAAACAGTTAAAGTATATAAATAAACATTTACAAAATATGTCTTTGTAAATGTCTCATTTGGCATCGTACCGTTATATATTTGAGGTGCGGCTAATATATGAAAAAATATTATTTTGTTCTAAAATTTAGTGGGTGTGGCTTGTAGTCCGGAAAATATGGTATTTATCTTTAGTAATTGACTTTACATCATGTTCTTAATTTTAGCATGAATAATAATTTTGTCTATTATAGTTTATAAATGTTAAAATTGAGAAAATAACTATTCATATAAGATATTTTCTATTTCCCCCGCATAGAAAATCGTGTTTAATGAAGGATGCTTGATTTAAAAATTGCAAGTGGAATAATGCTTGTTTTCAGAATAAAATATCTATTGCAATCTTTAAAATTCTGCTAATTTCTAGATATACTAATATTAATTTGGGATGTATTATCAAGTAGAATTAACTATCTGCATTAACAGGTAATTTCACTAGGTTTGAGTATTTTTTTTCCTAAAAATCTGTCATGACTTGGACTGTGGAGTTTTTGTTTTCCCAAGCTGCAAGAGAATTTGGATCGGACATGGCTTGAAGGTGGGTACATGATTTATTTAACACTATAACTACAAAGAAAGGATCAAACAAAAAGCGCGCACAGGGGCGGAGGTACAAAACTAGACTATAAACACAAAACTTGCACATTGGCAGAAACTATGAACAATTAAACAAAACACTAACTGTGGCTTAATAAACAAACTTACTGTGGCATGGGATCGTGAACAGGGCTTGAAACGCGAGGATAGCAGGGTGAGAAAGGCTATGACTCCAGGACGAACAACAGAAAATGAAAAGCTTAAATAACACAGACATGATTAACAACAGGTGCGTGACTCAAAACAGGTGCGTGACATGACAGGTGAAACTAATGGGTAACTATGGTGACAAGCAGGCCCGGCCCTAACCAATCTGGCGCCCTAGGCAAGATTTTAGATGGCGCCCCCCCCCCCACATCGGCAGTGAAGTGTATATACTCACAAGAAACCGAATAGCTTTGTCTTTGACCTTTTTTTTTAACTTGCAACTATACCTAATATATAAAAGGGTGGAAAAGTGACTATTACCTGCAGGGCAAACATTAGCTAACCAGAAGGCAATAACAATGTAAACAAAAAATATCTAATACAAATGTCCCAGAGGAATGTAGGTGGGAGTACTGTAATTACCTAACGTTACATTATTATTTTCCATAACAATTTAGCCCCCTCCACAATATTAACCCGACGTTAAAACAGAACTAGCTATTTATTGATTAGCAATTGCCGACTCATGTAACATTAGCTTAATGCTAAAAAGCCAGGTTACTATCACATTCTGTAACAGACAAATAATTTCATGTAGGCTAACGTTACCTACTTGCTACCTCTGTCTTTTCTCGTTTCTCCTCCTCTTCTTTTCTCTTTTTTCTTCCCTGGGCACCTGACAGTTTTGGCCGTTTTGACATCTTGTGTTGATTTTTTGATGTGGTGACGTCCAAAAAGACTCATGATACGGGAAGGGAGGGGGCGCACCGTGCGGGGGGGGGATGTTGTAACAAATAATATTTCTATTAAATAGGCTTTACTTTGCATTTTAATTAACGTGGGATTATTTTTTGTATTTATAAATAATAGTACCACCTTTTTTTCTCTCTTTTTTTTTTTTTCCTCTCCAACATTTGTGGCACTTCCGGGGCGCCCCCTGATGGACGGCGCCCTTAGCATTTGCCTATACGGCCTATGCCACGGGCCGGCCCTGGTGACAAGACAAGGGAGTGAAAAGCCAGAAACTAAACAAAACATGACTTAAAACAAAACATGATTACCCAGACATGACAAAATCTAGTCTTTTTTATCTTATATTTTGTCAGCCCCCTTTTGCAATGTAAACAAATGGTTTGATATTAATAAGTTATCATTAAATGATAATAAAACTACATGTATGGTGTTTAGTGGTGCAAGGACAACGTGTGAAGCAAAATTAAAATTAAATCAAGTGGACTTTGATAGAGTATATGAAACTAAGTTCTTGGGAATAATTATTGATCACAAAAAAATGTTGTAAAGGGAATATATATAAAGGGAAAAATATCCAAATCCATTGCTATTCTTTATAAAGTAAGACACATGCTGAATAATATAATATGTTATATTATTCTTTTATTTTTCTATACCTAGCATATTGTGTTGAAGTTTGGGGAAATGTTTATAAAACAAACATAGACCCAATAATTAAACTTCAAAAAAGGCTAATTAGAATAATACACAAAGTGTGTTACTATGAACCTACCAATCCATTATTCATAAGTTCTAATGTGGTAAAATGTTCAGATATTGTGATTTTAAAAACAATTGAACTTGTGTTTCGAGTAAAGTACAACAACCTTCCAGCTCGTATTCTTAGGTTTTTTTAAATTAAGAGGAGAAAAGTATAAATTACACGGGATATTGATTTTTGAAATACACTATATTGCCAAAAGCCTTTACTCACATATGAACTTGAAGTGCCATCCCATGGAATTGTCCAAAATATTTTGGTATCCTTGAGCATTCAACGTTAATTTCACTGGAACTAAGGGGCCAAGCCCAACTCCTGAAAAACCAACCCCACACCATAATACCTCCTCCACCAAATTTCACACTCGGCACAATCCAGTCCGAAATGTAGCGTTCTCCTGGCAACCTCCAAACCCAGACTGGTCCATCAGATTGCCAAATAGAAAAGCGTGATTCATCAGTCCAGCTCTAGAGTCCAGTGGCAATGCACCACGGTATCCGACGCTTTGCATTGGACTTGGGGATGTATGGCTTAGACACAGCTGATCGGCCATGGAAACCCATTCCATGAAGCTCTCTGCGTACTGTGCGTGGGCTAATGGGAAGGTCACATGAAGTTTGGAGCTCTGTAGCAACTGACTGTGCAGAAAGTCTTTATGCGCTTCAGCATCCGCTGACCCCTCTATGTCAGTTTACGTGGCTGACTTACTGTTGTTCCCAAACTTTTCATATAATAAAGTTGACTTTGGAATCTTTAGGAGCGAGGAAATTTCACGACTGGATTTGTTGCACATCCTATGATAGTTCCACGCTGGAAATCACTGAGAGCGGCCCATTCTTTCACAAATGTTTGTAGAAACAGTCTCCATGCCTAAGTGCTTGGTTTTATACACCAGGCCAAGTGATTAGGACGCCTGATCCTCATCATTTGGATGGGTGGCCAAATACTTTTGGAAATATAGTGTATGTAAAGTAAGAACGAATATAAAATACAAATGTATTTCAGTTTTAGGAGTTAAATGGTGGAACAAGCTCAGTGATGAGATGAAGACATGTAGTTCTTTGTTAAGGTTTAAGAAAGCCTTGAAAGGTGAAATAATGCCATCCATCCATCCATCCATCTTCTTCCGCTTATCCGAGGTCGGGTCGCGGGGGCAGCAGCCTAAGCAGGGAAGCCCAGACTTCCCTCTCCCAAGCCACTTCGTCCAGCTCTTCCTGTAGGACCCCGAGGCGTTCCCAGGCCAGCCGGGAGACATAGTCTTCCCAACGTGTCCTGGGTCTTCCCCGCGGCCTCCTACCGGTCGGACGTGCCCTAAACACCTCCCTAGGGAGGCGTTCGGGTGGCAATTATGGTGAAAATAATAAAAATTAAAAAAATACAAAAAAAATAATAAAAATAAATAAATAAAAATAAATAAATGAAAATAATAAAAATAATGGTGAAATAATGGAAAATTATAAAATCTAGCAACGAGTACTTTCATCCCATTAATTTTTTTTTAACGTTGATGTTCCAGGCAATTTAATTTTCAGTGAATGTATAGGACAGGTAAATATAAGCCTTGGCTTCAGCCTATTCTTTTTTCAGTATTTAAAAAAAAAATGTTTTATGTGTATGTGTAAGATTGTTAATATGTATAATCTGTGCTGTTAAATTGATCACACAAAATGGTTGATTACCGTATTTTTCGGACTATAGGTCGCAGCTTTTTTCATAGTTTGCAACTTATATATGTTTTTTTCCTTCTTTATTATGCATTTTCGGCAGGTGCGACTTATACTCCAGTGCGACTTATACTCCGAACAATACGGTATATGTCCGAAATAAACTACTTTCATTTAATGTGTATCCTAACTAAGTGAGCGGTCCCACCTCCGCCCACCGAGACAAAGATTGTAGGAATCTGATATTATTTAATTCCGCTATTGAAAAAACGTGCTCAGGTGCCGAGAACGATGCACAGAGTGAACCCTCCGGTACCCTGACTGCAAGCGGCAGACGAAGAAAACAAACCCAGGCCAACATGGCAATTTATGAATGTTATCGAGTTCATTTTAATTAATCTTTCGATTAATTTTTACAACAGGCCACGTCTCCTTTCGCCGATATAGTAGGTTGGACTGCAGGGAGAGAGAGGGATTGAGCGACAGCGCTGTGGAAAATGTCACCAGTCAGTCAGCACAGCAGACAACTGTTCACCGCGTTTCACCTAACTTGCATGTTTAAGTGAGTTACCAAGGCCACAGACAGCTGACTGGTTGGAATTCAGGAGCCTTTCGGGGGGTAAAAGATGCCAAGGTTATTTTTCTTCTTTGGGTGTTGTCTGTTGTTATTCTCCACTGTCTTGTTTCTACGCTTTATAGTCCACTTGGAATCTCATTTTAGCAGTGAAAGTGTCATGCACACTGCTCTCTGTGTCCATGGACCCTTTTTCACAGGACTACTCTAAACATCTGATTATGCATTGTTGCACGCTACACGACAAGCCAACAAAAAAACAAACACACACACACAAAAAAAAAACAGTAGATTTTTTTTTTTTTTACTGAGTAAAACAACTTGAATGCACAAACTCTGTTTCCATATGAGTTGGGAAATTGTGTTATATGTAAATATAAACGGAATACAAAGATTTGCAAATCCTTTTCAACCCATATTCAATTGAATGCACTACAAAGACAACATGTTTGATGTTCAAACTCATGCAAATACTAATTAACTTAGAATTTCATGGCTGCAACACGTGCCAAAGTAGTTGGGAAAGGGCATGTTCACCACTGTGTTGCATGGCCTTTCCTTTTAACAACATTCAGTAAACGTTTGGGAACTGAGGAGACACATTTTTTAAGCTTCTCAGGTGAAATTATTTCTCATTCTTGCTTGATGTACAGCTTAAGTTGTTCAACAGTCCGGGGGTCTCCGTTGTGATATTTTAGGCTTCATAATGCACCACACATTTTCAATGGGAGACAGGTCTGGACTACAGGCAGGCCAGTCTAGTACCCGCACTCTTTTACTATGAAGCCACGTTGATGTAACACGTGGCTTGGCATTGTCTTGCTGAAATAAGCAGGGGCGTCCATGGTAACAATGCTTGGATGGCAACATATGTTGCTCCAAAACCTGTATGTATCTTTCAGCATTAATGGCGCCTTCACAGATGTGTAAGTTACCCATGTCTTGGGCACTAATACACCTCCATACCATCACACATGCTGCCTTTTCAACTTTGCGCCTATAACAATCTGGATGGTTATTTTCTTCTTTGGTCCGGAGGACACGACGTCCACAGTTTCCAAAAACTATTTGGAATGTGGACTCGTCAGACCACAGAACACTTTTCCACTTTGTATCAGTCCATCTTAGATGAGCTCAGGCCCAGCGAAGCCGACGGCGTTTCTGGGTGTTGTTGATAAACGGTTTTCACCTTGCATAGGAGAGTTTTAACTTGCACTTACAGATGTAGCGACCAACTGTAGTTACTGACAGTGGGTTTCTGAAGTGTTCCTGAACCCATGTGGTGATATCCTTTACACACTGATGTCGCTTGTTGATGCAGTACAGCCTGAGGGATCGAAGGTCACGGGCTTAGCTGCTTACGTGCAGGGATTTCTTCAGATTCTCTGAACCCTTTGATGATATTACGAACAGTAATTGGTGAAATCCCTAAATTCCTTGCAATAGCTGGTTGAGAAAAGTTTTTCTTAAACTGTTCAACAATTTGCTCACGCATTTGTTGACATAGTGGTGACCCTCGCCCCATCCTTGTTTGTGAATGACTGAGCATTTCATGGAATCTACTTTTATACCCAATCATGGCACCCACTTGTTCTCAATGTGCCTGTTCACCTGTGGGATGTTCCAAATAAGTGTTTGATGAGCATTCCTCAACTTGATCAGTATTTATTGCCACCTTTCCCAACTTCTTTGTCACGTGTTGCTGGCATCAAATTCTAAAGTTAATGATTACTTGCACACAAAAAAATGTTTATCAGTTTGAACATCAAATATGTTGTCTTTGTAGCATATTCAACTGAATATGGGTTGAAAATGATTTGCAAATCATTGTATTCCGTTTATATTTACATCTAACACAATTTCCCAACTCATATGGAAACGGGGTTTGTACATGAATAGAGAGGATTTGGGGTTTACAATATGAAAAATACAAATTTGAAATGTGTAAGATAAAAACACATGTTTTTTAATTTTTTTATGCATTCTAAGTCCTAAAATACGAAGGTGGATGATAATGCAGGTACTATTCTGCCCATAAAGCCTTCTTAAAAAAAAAAAAAAACATCCAAAAACCGTCAACAGTACTCTATTTACATCTGGTGACCTAACTATTAACCAAGTATTATTAATATTGTTATTATAGGTGCTATCGCAGACAAACTATTTTGAGCGGCGCCATGATTACACACACGCCATCAGACTGTACAACTCCTCTTTGGGAGGGGATGGGGGGGGGGGATAGTATTGCAAAACAATAACAATACTGAAATAAACTGCAGCAAAAAAAACTGTGCAATTAACAGTGCAATACATTTTCATAACATGGTCACTACTGCATAGTTTCTCTTGTTATATTCTTATTTTTACTGTTTTATCTTTATTCTTATTGTTGCTTTTTATGTTTTTTCTTATTGTTATATTTTCTATTTTATTTTATTTATTATTTTATTTTTTATTTATACCCCCATTATTTACTTTTTACTTTTTAAACTTGATCTCAATTCTGTACACTGCTGCTGGTATTTTTATTTTCCTGAGGGAACTCTCCTGAAGGAATCAATGAAGTACAATCTATCTATCTATCTATCTATCTATCTATCTATCTATCTATCTATCTATCTATCTATCTATCTATCTATCTATCTATCTATCTATCTATCTATCTATCTATCTATCTATCTATCTATCTATCTATCTATCTATCTATCCATCCATCCATCCATCCATCCATCCATCCATCTATCCATCTATCCATCTATCTATCTATTACAGAGAGCTAACTAGTTTGTGAGGCTTTATTGACACACCGAGCTGCTGCATTGCCTCTGAGCTGGTGAAAGTTAACTCCAAATTAGAAATCATGCCTCTCACACTGCAAAAACTGAAATCTAAGTAAGATTAAATATCTCAAATAAGGGTGATATTTGCTTATTTTCTGTCTGATAAGATAATTCTTCTCACTAAGCAGATTTTATGTTAGAGTGTTTTACTTGTTTTAAGGGTTTTGGTCCTAAATGATCTCAGTAAGATGTTACAGCTTGTAGCTGATATTTTATGACCTATATTGAGTAAAACATGCTTGAAACTAGAATATCAACTCATGCAAAGCTGTGTCATTAACGCTCACAAGTATAAAACTGCTTTTTTAAAGTAATAATTTCTTAATTCGGGTATGAAAAAACAAATCATGATGCCGAGCGCATATCATTATGTCAAGATAATAGCACTAGCATTTACTTAATTTAAGAATATTTTATTAATATTTTATTCTCAACATATTGAGCAAAAAGGTCAAAAAAATTTTCTACCAAGAAAAGTGCACTTGTTATTAGTGAGAATATACTTATTTTAAGGTATTTTTGGATTCATTGAGGTTAGCTAATTTCACTTGTTTTGGAAAGTCTTGACAAGCCGCATTTTCTTGTTCTATTGGCAGATAATTTTGCTTAGTTCAAATGAAATACCCCTCATTTTTGTATTTTTTTTTTCTTGTTTTTGAACACTGACTTTTTGCAATGCACCTGGATGGTAGAAGTTTGTGGACATAAACCGAGAAGTCGGTCAACTTTGACTTTCAACTTATACCTGAAGATGGCGAGAAAGACACAAAAAGATGCTCGTTTGCGGCACTTTTTCTTTAATCTTTTTTGAGGAATATCATTAATTCTTCATCTAAACGGGATCCCATCAGTTCACTTCATTGAGCAAAACTGTTCATTGCCGGCCATAACCACGTCAAAAACATGATTAAAAAACTTCTGTTTAGAAAAAAAATGGTCATTTTCTGGCGTACAAGCTTTGTCATCTGTCATAATAACGGAAGCCGCTTGCTCTCTCTCATCTGCACCAACACACGCACTCATGGCACTTAGCCACTGACGTGTTTATGGCCACACAACACCACACAAAGTGAAAATGCCAGGTCGTTACACTAGGACCCCTCAATTAGATGTGGGCTTATTCAACTGTCATTTATTAAGAATGTTTATCTATAAATAGTAATCATGAAAGGTTGTTACTAGATTAAAGAAAATGCTCATAACATTTTTTTTTTACAGATAGAAAGTACACTTTATCCCATGCTTACATCTCATTGTGCAACATGTGAATGTTTTAAGGGGAATTAAATGTGATCTCTGAAATGAATTGTTATTTTATTTTTATTGTAATTGGGCCAAATCACTTATGTTAGAAAATAATCTAGTTAAAATGACTGCTGTCATTTGATTATTATAAAACATTTAACTTGTTATTAAGTCAAGTTTGGCACAAGTGCGATGTTGATATGGGCACAGTGTGCTCACATTTGCTCCACTGAATACTCAGGGAGTTTTGGCATTTGCTCACACACATGACACATTAATTGTGTCATTTATCATTCTATTATTTTGTCAAAATTATTAAGGACAATTGGTAGAAAATTAACGATTAATCTACTTGTTCATTTACTCTTAATATCTGGTTATTTTCTGTTTTAACATGTTCTATGTACACTTCTGTTAAAATGTAATAATCACTTATTCTTCTGTTGTTTGGATACTTTACATTAGTTTTGGATGATACCACAAATTCGGGTATCAATCCGATACCAAGTCGTTAAAGGATCATACATTGGTCATATTCAAAGTCCTCATGTGTCTAGGGACATATTTCCTGAGTTTATAAACATAATATACAGTTTAAAAAAATGAAAGAAGATATTGTGATGCTAAAAAATATTGATGTAATCATAGTAGTATTGACTAGATACGCTCCTGTACTTGGCATCATTACAGTGGATGTTAGATGTATATTGTAGCGTCCTGGAAAAGCTGGTGCTGCAGGGAATTCTGGGAATTTGTTCTGTCGTGTTTATGTTGTGTTGCGGTGCAAATAGTCTCCCAAAATATGTTTGTCATTGTTGTTTAGCGTGGTTTCACTATATAGCACATGTTTATGACAGTGTTGGTGTTCTTCATACGGCCACCCTTAGTGTGACATGTATGGCTGTTGACTAAGCATGGCCTTCATTCATTTATGTGTTCAATGTCAAGATGATCCTCTTAATGGGTCATGATTGAGAATATTGAAGTCTTGTTTTGACTTTGTCAATTATAGACCAATTTTAATGATTCCGGTGTGTTGTGAAGCATGTATAGCTATCACTCGTCCTATAGAGATGATAATTGAAATGAATGTACTTGGAGACAATGATTAGTGATTTAGAAGTAGTTACACCACTGCTGACTGCGGACAGATATTAAGCCAAAATTTGTCCGTTCTCCCTTTTCTGTCTAAGCTTGTAAGTACTCCGTGATTGTGCATTAGCGAACATGCTCGTCTGCATGACACGACGTGACGACGTGGGGGACTGATACTTTTTAGAGCCGGTATAGTACCGAATATAATTCATTAGTATCGCGGTACTATACTAATACCGGTATACCGTACAACAGGGGTCCCCGACCTTTTTTGCACCAGGGATCGGTTTAATGTAGGCATTATTTTCACGGACCGGCCTTCCACGTTTGGCAGATAGATATAGTAAATAAGTGCATGGAAAATTAATACATGAAAAAACTCACCATAACATTCAATTAGTGGGAGCCCCTGGCAAAAAAGCTCTCCATAGACTTTTGTTTTTTGCTCATTTTTGCTAATAGTAGACTTTGTTTCGGCTTCAGTATCTGATGGGTTATAGGTGATACATCACATTTAAGCACAAGAGCACGGATATACCGTATAAGAAAGCTAGAAATACTTGAAATTACTTCCAATACATATATCTGTGGATTACTATTTCCATTCTAAAAGTTATGTATTCATATTTTGTGCAATATTTCATACCAGTGACGTGTGGGGCCTCACCTGCCATCATGAAAAGAAAAAAAATGTAAAAAGAAAAACAATTAATTAAATTGTTAAATGTATCCAGTGATTATACTATAAAGTTATTTTCCATTTAACTTCACCAGTTTTAGATTATTTTTATTCAAAATCGCTGAATTTTCACATTTGCCGTTCAAATACTGAGAAGAGACGGTGCTGTGATCAGCAGCCAGTTGAGGCACGTCACTCAATTGTGCCTCAACATGGATTGCGACTCGGCTAACTGCTGGCCTGCTGTGCAGTGAGACTGTATTGCTATATGAACTATATTATACATTTCCATAGTTTAGTTAGCTGAGGTATATAATGTACAGTGTATTTTGTCAACAACTGTATGTGTGTAATGTATTTCTTGTGCTGAGCAATCATAAAACTGCTGCGAAGACGCACTGTGTGAGGCTCGCGTAATCCCGCCTCCTGGTGCCGGTTATTGCACCTTCGCCACAGACTGCACCCCCAGACGGGATCTCCACACCAATCAAAGCCCACACCCAAACCCTCCACGTGCAAGACCGAATCCACCCAAACAAAGTCACTTAACAAGAAGCCAAAAAGTGCAAAAACAACAATGCTCGCGCCGGAGGAGCCGTGAACGACTGCAGGGACACAACATTAGGTACACCTGCAGACTGCAGCACGGATTTCATATTTCATTCATTCACAACTCCTCCAACACGAACATGATTGTTTTTGCACTTTTTGGCTTCTTATTGAGCTGCTGCATTTTTTGGTTGGGTTGTTTATTTCTTTTGAGTAACTTACTTCTACATTTCTAAAAGGGGAGGAAGGTAATGGAGTGATATGTGTTTGTCTGTTGCCATCTCCTGGTGAATGTTGGCTATAGCATACTGTCTATATAAATAAAGTGGATTGGATTGGATTGGATTGGTTACTTTTTGGTTGGCCAACGATTTACGTGGTGTTGCGCACCTGACGTCAAGTGTGTTGAGTCTGTTCTGAAGTCTACAGTAAAGAGACGTACTTCATCATCTCGCCAGGTTATTGCCTCCAACCCAATATATTACATAAAGGTAAGACCATAATAACGTTTTTTTTTATTAAATATGCTTTTTTGTGTGCTACAGTTTGTATGTGTAAAGTTAAAGTTAAGTTAAAGTACCAATGGTAGTCACACACACACGAGGTGTGGTGAACTTTGTCCTCTGCATTTGACCCATCCCTTGAACACCCCCTGGGAGGTGAGGGGAGCAGTGGGCAGCAGCGGCGCCGCGCCCGGGAATAATTTTTGGTGATTTAACCCCCAATTCCAACCCTTGATGCTGAGTGCCAAGCAGGGAAGAATGCTGGTATGAGCTTTTAAACATAACCCGTTAACTGCTGCCAATCAAATGGTGAATAAGATACTCTTTAGGGTTCATATGTTTGTAAATCTGACTGTGATGAAGTCAGTGCCTCACCAGCCATCAACCTCACCGCACGTCACTGTTTCATACCTAGATACACTAATGTTAGCTTTTTGGTCCAATTTTGCATGCGTAAATACATTCGTTATTGCTAACCACTTATGTAATGGGACAATGTGCAATAATACCAGCACTTTGACTTACTAGGCCAAAGGAGATGTGTATTTTTTTCCTTCAGCACAATTATTATATGCGCCAATTTAGCACTTCTCCATCTACTACTATGGTCACTTTGTTCCTGATCCGCCTTGATCTTAGGTCATCAACCTGTCGCGGACTGCAGATATATCCCAGCTTTTGGCTACGATTTGGCACCCTTTATATTTTATATCTTTATTAATGTGCATTGTTACAAAGATGTAGCAAATATAACAAATGGAGTTTTATAATACATCTATGAACAAGCCTATTGGTGTGTCTGGTAGGACTGGCAAAAGTTAAGTAGGAGAAAATGCGGTCGGTTATAAATTAATGAATGTCTCTGTGCGGCCCGGTAGCAAATGCGTCAAGGACCGACGCCGGTCCCCTGACTGGTGGTTGGCGACCAAACCCTACATCAAACGCATTGGTAACAGCGTTGTAACGTACGTCAAAGTAATTCATAAGATTACTCATTACTGATTAAAATAACACCGTAAATGGGCTCCTGTTCTGTGTTAATGAAATTCCGGTCATCTGGTCGCTGTGGGTCTTTTAATTTTTGCAGTATATTGCTCAAAATATCAGTAATCCTTCATAATCCTTTTTAAATATATTTCCGCAATTTACGTCAGTGAGCATATACACTATATTGCCAAAAGTATTTGGCCACCTGCCTTGACTCACACATGAACTTGAAGTGCCATCCCATTCCTAACCCATAGGGTTCGATATGATGTCGGTCCACCTTTTGCAGCTATTACAGCTTCAACTCTTCTGGGGAAAAAAAATCCTATAAACACACTCCACAAGGTTGCGGAGTGTGTTTATAGGAATTTTCGACCATTCTCCCAAAAGCGCATTCGGGAGATCACACACTGATGTTGGGCGAGAAGGCCTGGCTCTCAGTCTCCGTTCTAATTCATCCCAAAGGGGTTCTATCGGGTTCAGGTCAGGACTATTTGCAGGCCAGTCAAGTTCATCTACACCAGACTCTGTCATCCATGTCTTTGTGGACCTTGCACAGCCTTGTTGGAAGAGGAAGGAGCCCGTTCCAAACTGTTCCCATAAGGTTGGGAGCATGGAATTGTCCAACATGTTTTGGTAAGGGGCCAAGCCCAACTCCTGAAAAACAACCCCACACCATAATTTCTCCGCTGAGGCCTCTGTCAGTTTACGTGGCCTACCACTTCGTGGCTGAGTTGCTGTTGTTCTCAAACTCTTCCATTTTCTTATAACAAAGCCGACAGTTGACTTTGGAATATTTAGGAGCGAGGAAAGTTCACGACTGGATTTGTTGCACAGGTGGCATCCTATGACAGTTCCACTAGGAACAGTTTCCATGCCTAAATGCTTGATTTTATACACCTTGTGGCCGGGCCAAGTGATTAGGACACCTGATTCTGATCATTTAGATGGGAGGCCAAATACTTTTGGCAATATAGTGTATTTTAAGAAGCAGAAAGCATGTCTCACTTGACAGTAGAGACATGCACGTAATGCAATTTGGGCCAACGCTCTCTTCGCAGTCAATCGCTTTGCATGTCTACCTTTCATCGACTTCTGTGGCGAAGCTGCGAGGAGTCAAGCCCACATCACATGCTCGCTGTGCGGAACTCGTCTCGTGGATATCTGTCTCTTTGGGTTTGGCCATTTCAATATTCAAACCAAGTAGAGAGAACAAGCGCAGTGGGACGGCGGCCATTTGAATAATTGAAGAGACTCTGTGGCGCTGGAGGATCCTCTCTCTTCTTCACACTCACTCCGTTTCCTTTTCCTTCTTTTTTCCAGTCTGGCTGCTTGAAGTTTGTCCCAGAAAGCAGTCTGGGACGTGTGCTAGCACATCAGCGCCACCGCGGATCCCAGTGGAGTGATGGAAAGAGATAGAAAAAAGAAGAAGGGTTGGGGGAAAAAAAAACTTGATAGGACAAATGTAGTTTGACAGAAACGTGGCTAAAATGAGGCATTGAAGAAGCAACTCAATCCATTTTTGACTATTGAGAATCAGAAGTACTTTATCCCCGAGGGGAAATTAAGATTTTCAGCACGATCCCATTCAAGAGCAGACAAACATTACAGGGAGACAGAACAGGATCGCTGACAGGTCTGCCAACTTTCAGTGCCCCTTACAAAAAAGGTGAGAAACAGGTAAACACTGGGGAACAATTCAGTCTAAGCCTGGGCCCCTGGAGAGGGGCTCCAGACTGAGGCCAAGGAAAAAAACTAACTCATAGCCGTAGCACACATAAACATGTGTGTAAGAGGGAAACATCAAAGAACACAAAGGACATTAAAAACATCATCATCATCATCAATGTGTGGCCGTAGCCGAGAGACCTTGCACAACCCTCCGCCAGCACCCATTGCAGAGCCCAGCTCTGAAACAAGGATCCCAGTGTCCCGTGCGATTACTTTGGGGTAGGTCAGGGGTCGACAACCCGTGGCTCCAGAGCCGCATGCGGCTCTTTGATCCCTCTGATGCGGCTCAGCAGCTTACTTGCTGAACCCCCAAATTTTCCCGTGAGACTTCCGGATTTCAGTGCCTCTCGCAGAAAACTCCCGGGATCAATATTCACCGATTTTCACCCTTACAGATATAATAAGGGCATGCTATGATGGTACAACATTCAGCGCCCTCTGCAATCTGTATTAACAGCGTGCCAGCCTAACAATTGCTATACAATATACATCTTCTGCCTGCACGCATACGTGACAGCAAGGCATACTTGGTCAACAGCCACACAGGTTACACTGACGGTGACCATATAAAACAACTTTAACACTCTTACTAATAATGCGCCACACAAAACCAAACAAGAATGACAAACACATTTCGGGAGAACATCTGCACCTTAACACAACATAAACACAACAGAACAAACACCCAGAATCCCATGCAGCCCTAACTCTTCCAGGATACATTATACACCACTGCTACCACCAAACCTCGCCCCTACCCCAAGCCTGCTCCTTCACACATCAACCCCCCCCCCCCCCCCCCCCCCCCCCCCCTCTCTCTCTGTGCAACGGTTGAGGTGGGCGGGGTTTGGTAGCGGGGGTGTATAATGTATCCCGGAAGAGTTAGGGCTGCATGGGATTCTGGGTATTTGTCCTGTTGTGTTTATGTTGTGTTACGGTGCAGATGTTCTCCCGAAATGTGTTTGTCATTCTTGTTTGGTGTGGGTTCATAGTGTGGCGCATTATTAGTAAGAGTGTTAAAGTTTTTTTAATACCGCCACCGTCAGTGTAACCTGTGTGGTTGTTGAGTAAGTATGCCTTGCTGTCACCTGTGTGGGCAAGTGGAAGCCCCATTCAACATGTAGATGATCAGGCACGCTGGTTGTGGTGGTCGCTATATACTGTACCATCGCGGCACGCATGACGCTGACAAGCGCTAATCATATAAAACTTGCGTGCCGCACCAGTTTAACAATTCCATATAAAGGTGTGGGCAGCGTGTCTGAAACCCCTGATTTATACATAGCACAAAGCAAAAAAAAAACTTTGTATGCAGTGTTATTTCATTTAAAATTTCAAAAGTTTTTGCGGCTCCCATTGTTTCCTATAATTTGTGAAACTGGTCAAAATGGCTCTTTGACTGGTAAAGGTTGCCGACCCCTGGGGTAGGTGAAGCAACCCCTGGTAGATTGTTTCCAAAGCTGTGATATCAGCTCCGTCTTGGCACGGAAGCAGTGACCAGCAAACTGTGAGCGACGTTGGCTCAGACGGGTGCTTGCTCGAGGTAGGTTGCCGTATATTTGGTCCAAGGTGGGATGGGACTGCCTTGAACCCTTCGAAGCAGGTTGGTATAGCAACCGTCAAGGCGTTTGTGAAAGCGTGCATTGAGGGTCCAGGTCTTGGAAGTCGTACACGAGGATGGGTTCGATGGTAGACTTAATTGATTTTGATTTGATTTTGATTTATTGGTCCCCGTTGGGGAAATTCATTTTCACTGCCGTACATTTAAAAAATAGACATTACACATCACGAACAAAAATAACAAAAAGACATCATACATGACCAACACATTTACAGGCTTGTCAGACAGGTCGGCCGGGCCTGCTGTTTAGGGCGGCTATAGCTGCAGGGATAAGGCTTTTCCCAAGGCGGGCCCTCCGGAATTTGATAGTTCTGTACCTGCGCCCTGAAGGTAGTGGGATGATATATTGGTGTAGTGCAGGGGTCGGCAACCTTTACCAGTCAAAGAGTCATTATGACCAGTTTCACAAATTAAAGAAAACAATCGGAGCCACAAAAATCTTTTGAAATTTAAAATGAAATAACACTGCATACAAAATTTTTTTTTTTTTTGCTTTGTGCTATGTATAAACCAAGGGTCACAGACACGAAGCCCACACCTTATTATGAAAAGTGAATGTTAGTGCGGCCCGCGAGTTTTATATGAATGTCGGTTGACAGCGTCATGCTTGTCATCCCTCCCGATTTTTCCGTCAGACTATGAATTTCAGGGCAACTTTTCTTTCGAACGTGCCGTAAAAGTAGAGCATTTAGCGCCCACTACAACCAGCGTGCCAGCCCGGCCACACGATGTCTTTGGCTTCTTCTTGCTCACGTAAGTGACAGCAAGGCATACTTGGTCAACACCCACACAGGTTACACTGACGGTGGCGGTATAAAAAACTTTAACACTCTTACTTATAATGCACCACTCTGTGAACCTACACCAAACAAGAATGACCAACACATTTTGGGAGAACATCTGCACCGTAACACAACATAAACACAACAGAACAAATACCCAGAATCCCATGCAGCCCTAACTCTTCCGGGCCACATTATACACCCCCGCTAACAAACCCCGCCCACCTCAACCGACGCACGGAGGGTGGGGGGGGGGGGTTGATGTGTGAGGGAGCAGGGTTGGGGTGGGGGCGGGGTTTGGTGGTGGTGGGGGGGCGGTGTATAATGTAGTCCGGAAGAGTCAGGGCTGGATGGGATTCTGGGTATTTGTTCTGTTGTGTTTATGTTGTGTTAAGGTGCAGATGTTCTCCCGAAATGTGTTTGTCATTCATGTTTGGTTTTGGTCCAAAGTGTGGCGCATTATTAGTGGGTGAGTCATATCCTGGACTGTTGTGTTAGCCAGTCGAATGATGGACCTGTGGTTTAGATCTGAAATGTTGGGTGTGGGTAGGCCGATGATTTTAGCTGCTATGTTTGTAATGCGTGTGAGTTTGGTCCAGTTGGTTACAGAAAGCATGGTGAAAAAACATGTGAAACAGGACAGAAGGATGGGTTGAACAATGCTTTGGTAAAGTAATAACAGGTGTTGAGGTGCAACGTATAGTCCTTTAAGTTTACGGATGGCTGACAGTTTTTGTTGACTTCTTTTTTGAATGTCCGTGGTGTGCTGATCAAAGGTGAGTTTATTGTCCAAGGTTACGCCCAGGTAGTTAAAGAGGTTAAGCTTAAGTGAATTGGGCAGGTTGGAGTGCCATATGCTGTCCATTTTATTATATGCTTTCCAGGCTTGGGCTTTCCTGGTACGGAAGTCATTACCGGAATCCATGATCCAGGTACCGAGGTACTTAAAATCGTCAACTTGCTTAAGTGGGGCTCCAGATTTGGAGGACGGTTGTACAGCAGTTTCGGTTGAGACAAATTCTGTCTTCAAGGAGTTGCAGTGGAGACCAGCGCAGTTAGCGGCAGTTAAAGGCATTAAAAGAGCAGAGCTGATGCAACCAGCTGCTACTCCAGCAGTGCCACTTCTACCATACTTGCCAACCCTCCCGATTTTCCCGGGAAACTCCCGAATTTCAATGCCCCTACCGAAAATCTCCCGGGGCAACCATTCACCCAAATTTTTCCCGATTTCCACCCGGACAACAATATTGGGGGCGTGCCTTAAAGGCACTGTCTTTAGCGTCCTCTCTCACCTGAAAAGGAGACTATTATATATGTCTCCGTTATCCATAGGTTTATCTATAACCCATAAAGTAGGCAGGCACGGAGCTAATTCTCAGCGTGTGTTAATTCCAGCCGGCACGTTAATACACTGACACACAACATCCGGATTCCCATCATGCATTGCTTCAAAACTACGGCAAGTAGTCATGTCCAAAAACATAACAGAGACGAAGCAGAAGAACGAAGAAGAGACATTGCGACGACGAGTAAGAAGAAGAAGTACGCTTGCAAGTTCCAAAATGATTGGAAAAAATAATTGCAGGTCATCCAGGACAGCTCGAAGGGGAAGGGGTATGCTGCCTGCACATTTTGTAGATCAGACTTTTATGTGTGTGTATATGTGTAAATAAATGAACACTGAAATTCAAGTATTTATTTTATTTATGTATATATATATATATATATATATATATATATGTATATATATATATATATATATATATATATATATATATATATATATATATATATATATATATATATATATATATATATATATATATATATATATATATATATATATATATATATAATAAAATAAATAAATATGGGCAGCACGGTAGAAGAGGGGTTAGTGCGTCTGCCTCACAATACGAAGGTGCTGAGTAGTCTGGGGTTCAATCCCAGGCTCGGGATCTTTCTGTGTGGAGTTTGCATGTTCTCCCCGTGACTGCGTGGGTTCCTTCCGGGTTCTCCGGCTTCCTCCCACCTCCAAAGACATGCACCTGGGGATAGGTTGATTGGCAACACTAAAATTGGCCCTAGTGTGTGAATGTGAGTGTGAATGTTGTCTGTCTATCTGTGTTGGCCCTGCGATGAGGTGGCGACTTGTCCAGGGTGTACCCCGCCTTCCACCCAATTGTAGCTGAGATAGGCTCCAGCGCCCCCCGCGACCCCGAAGGGAATAAGCGGTAGAAAATGGATGGATGGATATATATATATAGCTAGAATTTACTGAAATTCAAGTATTTCTTATATATATATATATATATATATATATATATATATATATATATATATATATATATATATATATATATATATGTGTGTATATATACAGTATATATATATATATATATATATATATATACATATATATATATATATATATATATATATATATATATATATATATATATATATATATATATATACATATATATGTCTTAATAAGGTTATCCAAAAAATAGTGCTCGATACCGTAGTAGAGCGCAATATATGTATGTGTGGGGGAAAAAAAATCACAAAATCACAAAATCACAAAATCTCCTGACGATTGAGGGTACCCCCCCTCATGAAACAGGCCTGTAGAGATGAAATAGTCTTGTGATTTTTTTTCCCCCACACATACATATATACATATATATATATATATTGCATTTCAGTGAATTCTAGCTATATATATGTATATATATATAAAAGACATACTTGAATTTCAGTGAATTTTAGCTATAAATATACTCCTCCCCCCTTAACCCCGCTCCCCGGCCCCGCCCACCTCTACATCCCCCAATCTCCCAATTCGGAGTTCTCAAGGTTGGCAAGTATGCTTCTACACACAGCCACAAAAGTAAAACAACAACAACAACAAAATATATATATCAACCAATAATAACATTGCGCACACACGATTTCACCATGCATAGACAAGCAACCAAACAAAAACATAATTTCAACAGCCACACACACTGTGGTGGCCTCTGCGGTGTTCCACGCCATCGTCTGCTGGGGTGGGGGGAGCAGGAGCAGACCCAACAAAGCAACCAAAAGAGCCGACTGCACCCTCGGCTCTTTTGGTTGCTTTGGATATGCGAGGATGCGTCCAAGGAGACCGAGGCGTCCGATACCTGCTCATTCAGCCAAGACACCGTGAAGACCGTCCGTCCGCAACCCTGTCCCTTCATCCTCATCTCCTCTCCTTCAGTCTCTCCAAACAGAGACCCAGCAGCTGGTCCCCACGGCCAAAAGGCTCCCGGGAGGCAGATCCAGAAGCCCACAAAAAAGCACCGCAGAAGTCACAAAAGTGCCACCCCTTGTCGCACAGCCCCAAAGGGTCCCGAAACAAAAGGCAAAAAAAAACCCATAAAACCACATGAAAACAAGAGGTAAACACCAGGAACAAAAAAGGATGCCACCACCAACAGTGGCGGCATCTTGGAAAAATAATTAAAGATTTAAAAATAAAATTCCTTGTTTAACAGTGAAACGTTGCCTTTTCAATTAGACGCCAGACCACAGCCAGGACATCAAACTAAGTTTACGAGAACACTTTAAACCGTATCACACGCGGGTTTTAAGGATGATATTTTATTATTATTTTTTTCCGTACAGAAAGACAAAAAGTATTTAGTCGGTTAAAAATAAAAACATTTTGCTCATCATGTCGGTGTTGTCACGGGAACTTTAGAGCACACATTACCCATCTGGCCACACTTAGATCCAGAGCAGCATTGGGAAAGAAGTGTAGACACAGCTTGCGCTATTTAGAAAGAGTTTTATGCTCCTCTGTCCAGATTAAGTTTCAAAGTAAATGAGCACAGATGGGTTACAGAATGAAGGAAACGAATGTGCATGAATGATGTCGCCAACTTACAAATATGGCCCTCGCCCACCTGTGATTTTTCCCTGGCATTGAAATACACCATAAACGTTAATTCGAAAAAGAATAGAATGCTTTATTGTCATCAAACATTACAATACAGGTGGCTACTCTCTTAGGTGCAGTTCAAATACATGACGAACATGAATTGATGAAAAACATTTTTTTCGGACTATAAGGCGCACTTTTATTTTCTCAAAAATCGACGTTGCGCCTTACTTATAACCCGGTGCGCCTAATGTACGGAATAATTCTGCTTGTGCTTACCGACCTCGAAGCAATTTAATTTGGTACACGGTGTAATGATAAGTGTGACCAGTAGATGGCAGTCACACATAAGAGATACGTGTAGACTGCACTATGACTCAAGTAAACAACACCAAAATTGTTCACTAAGAACCAATGTTAAAGGGGAACATTATCACAATTTCAGAATTGTTAAAACCATTAAAAATCAGTTCCCAGTGGCTTATTATATTTTTCGAAGTTTTTTTCAAAATTTTACCCATCACGCAATATCCCTAAAAAAAAGCTTCAAAGGGCCTGATTTTAATCACCCGTCCATTTTCCTGTGACGTCACATAGTGAAGCCAACACAAACAAACATGGCGGAAAGAACAGCAAGCTATAGCGACATTAGCTCGGATTCAGACTCGGATTTCAGCGGCTTAAGCGATTCAACAGATTACGCATGTATTGAAACGGATGGTTGTAGTGTGGAGGCAGGTAGCAAAAACGAAATTGAAGAAGAAACTGAAGCTATTGAGCCATATCGGTTTGCACCGTATGCAAGCGAAACCGACGAAAACGACACGACAGCCAGCGACACGGGAGAAAGCGAGGATGAATTCGGCGATCGCCTTCTAACCAACGATTTGTATGTGTTTGTTTGGAATTAAAGGAAACTAACAACTATGAACTAGGTTTACAGCATATGAAATACATTTGGCAACAACATGCACTTTGAGAGTGCAGACCCAATTTTCATCAATTAATATATTCTGTAGACATACCCTCATGTCAGCAGGCCAGGGAAACTAGGGTCGATATTCTTCTCTTGATCATCTTCGGGACGGTGTGAGCCAAGACATCCAGGGGGTTTAGCTCGCTCGTCTGCAGGAACAAACTGCCGCCATTGCTTGCCGTGCTACCGAGGCCCTTTGTCCCTGAATTGCTCACACACTCCAGCAGATTCAATGGGGGTCTGGCGGCAGATTTCTTTGACTTTATCGTTGGAAATGCATCTGCTTTGAGTGTCGCAGGATATCCACACATTCTTGCCATCTCTGTCGTAGCATAGCTTTCGTCGGTAAAGTGTGCGGAACAAACGTCCAATTTCTTGCCACTTTCGCATCTTTGGGCCACAGGTGCAACTTGAATCCGTCCCTGTCCGTGTTGTTACACCCTCAGACAACACACCGACGAGGCATGATGTCTCCAAGGTACGGAAAACAGTCGAAAAAACGGAAAATAACAGAGCTGGTTTGACTCGGTGTTTGAGAAAATGGCGGATTGCTTCCCGATGCGACGTCACATTGTGAGAGCGAATATTAGAAAGGCGCTTAATTCGCCGAAATTCACCCATTTAGAGTTCGGAAATCGGTTAAAAAAATATATGGTCTTTTTTCTGCAACATCAAGGTATATATTGACCCTTACATAGGTCTGGTGATAATGTTCCCCTTTAACCAAATGCATGCTTCTCTTTCCTGGCTAACAGTGCAGAACAGGTTACAGTGGTTCTTAACCTTGTTGGAGGTACCGAACCCCACCAGTTGTACATGCACATTCACCGAACCCTTCTTTAGTGAAAAACAAAATGTTTTTTTTTCAAATTCAAGAAAAAGTTATATGTTTTTTTTACTGGTGCACAAAATGAACCGTGCATGAACATCACCTTGTTCAAAGAACAAAACCAACACAGTGCATGAACTCACAACAAATTACACACCTTACACACATTACCATGAATTGATTAACGTGGACCCCGACTTAAACAAGTTGAAAAACTTATTCGGGTGTTACCATTTAGTGGTCAATTGTACGGAATATGTAGTGTACTGTGTAAACTGTACCGTTTCATAAAATGTATTCTCTTCCTTTGCAATCTGCTAGTAAAAGTTTCAATCGATCAATCAAACAACCTGCAAATCAGATGGAAAATCAGAGGGAATATTGTTTGGGGGTATCCATAATACGCTGATAGGGAGAAGTTTTTATTTACACGATAAGTGGGATGTGTCTTTACCTCCGCCGAACCCCTGAGGTCGACTCACCGAACCCCTAGGGTTCAATCGAACCCAGGTTAAGAACCACTGCTCTAATATTATTCAAATCAGTAACCGGTAGTAAAACTCCTGCTTTTCTCACAGTTCACAGTAGCACTATACATAATCATAATACCAGGAAGTCTAGTGAGGGGCATTTTGTACTCCCTTGTTCCAGGAAGAATGCTTTGCGGAACTCTTTTATTTATAGATCTGTATCGCTCTGGAATAACCTGCCTCGAATTCTCACCGGCATTGAAAGTAAACAGGTTTTTAAAAGGAAAGTAATATTTTATCTGAGTCTGTAAATTACTTTGCTTGTTGATGATTTTTGTTTGGTTTTGTATTGTGTAGTTATATTTATATGGTAATTATTATTCTGTGACTGTAAATTGTGTGCTTTTTTTCTTATTGATGCTTTTATTTTTTTTTCTGTATTGTGTAGGTATAATTATATGCTTTTACTTGTAATTGTATTGAGTTTGTGGACCCCAGGAAGACTAGTGGGTTGTTGTGGCAACCAGCTAATGGGGATCCTTAATAAAAATCAAATCAAATCAATACTTTTAAATGTTCCGTTGAAAATAAAGAACAAAAATACGTCAACATTTTTTAGTACGACTTTGAAGCCGCACCGCTTGATGGATTGTCAGCCCATTACGGCTACCGTAGTCAGAGATACAAGTATTACTGGGGTGTGTGTAAAAGGACTGTAAAATGGCACCCAATAGCAGACATATAATCTGCCGTTTTGTTTCACTTATTATGCAGAACCAACTTTTCTTACCTTGTGGTACCTGCTGATGTGTATTTGAGATCTGGTTAAGTCCTGAAAATGTGCACACGTCCGCCATTGTAGTCCGTGCCAACACCAAAGTCGATAAGCTTCTTCTTTTTTCTCTATCTTCGTGTTATGGGATATTCATCCTCCTCCCATAAAGTAGTGCAGTGGTTCTTAACCTGGGTTCGATCGAACCCTAGGGGTTCGGTGAGTCGGCCTTAGGGGTTTGGCGGAGGTAAAGACACATCCGACTTATCGTGTAAATAAAAACTTCTCCCTATCAGCGTATTATGGATACCCCCAAACAATATTCCCTCTGATTTTCCATCTGATTTGCAGGTTGTGTGATTGATCGATTGAAACTTTTACTAGCAGATTGCAAAGGAAGAGAATACATTTTATGAAACAGTACAGTTTACACAGTACACTACATATTCCTTACAATTGACCACTAAATGGTAACACCCGAATAAGTTTTTCAACTCGTGCGGGGTCCACGTTAATCAATTCATGGTAATGTGTGTAATTTGTTGTGAGTTCATGCACTGTGTTGGTTTTGTTCTTTGAACAAGGTGATGTTCATGCACGGTCCATTTTGTGCACCAGTAAAAAAAACATATAACTTTTTCTTGAATTTGAAAAAAAAAACATTTTATTTTTCACTAAAGAAGGGTTCGGTGAATGCGCATATGAAACTGGTGGGGTTCGATGCCTCCAACAAGGTTAAGAACCACTGAAGTAGTGTAAAGTTCTTACTTATATCTGTCAGTAAACTCGCCATGAAAGCGCTAAAACATACCGGTGTAGTGAGTTTACATTATTCACCAAAATAACTTTAGTTATTAGAGAGTTCCGGTCGGACGGTTTTTCACGGGACACATTTCCTGTGTTGTTGTTTCCGGGTGAGGAGATGCTGCTCCGTTATTGATTTAAAGGCCTACTGAAACCCACTACTACCGACCACGCAGTCTGATAGTTTATATATCAATGATGAAATCTTAACATTGCAACACATGCCAATACGGCCGGGTTAGCTTACTAAAGTGCAATTTGAAATTTTGCGCAAAATATCCTGCTGAAAACGTCTCGGTATGAAGACGCCTGCGCGTGACGTCACGGATTGTAGAGGACATTTTGGGACAGCATGGTGGCCAGCTATTAAGTCGTCTGTTTTCATCGCAAAATTCCACAGTATTCTGGACATCTGTGTTGGTGAATCTTTTGCAATTTGTTCAATGAACAATGGAGACAGCAAAGAAGAAAGCTGTAGGTGGGAAGCGGTGTATTGCGGCAGGTGTTGTGCCGGATAACGCACCCCCGCCGTAGAATGCACCCCCTGACTGTTGTGCCGGATAACACAGCCGGTGTTTCATTGTTTACATTCCCGAAAGATGACAGTCAAGCTTTACCATTGGCCTGTGGAGAACTGGGACAACAGAGACTCTTACCAGGAGGACTTTGAGTTGGATACGCAGATGCGGTACCGTGAGTACGCATGCAGCTGCGGCTTCCAAACATTTGATCGCTTGCCCGTACGTGCGTGCCGCTATGTGCATGTCACGTACGTAACTTTGGGGAAATATATGTGCTGTATGAACTTTGGGGAGGTGAACGGTACTTTGGGCTGTGAGATTGAGTGTGTTGTGCAGGTGTTTGAGTTGTATTGGCGGGTTTTATGGACGGGAGGGGGGAGGTGTTTGTTATGCGGGATTAATTTGTGGCATATTAAATATAAGCCTGTTTGTGTTGTGGCTAATAGAGTATATATATGTCTTGTGTTTATTTACTGTTTTAGTCATTCCCAGCTGAATATCAGGTCACACCCGCCTCTCACAGCATCTTCCCTATCTGAATCGCTCCCACTGCCCTCTAGTCCTTCACTCTCACTTTCCTCATCCACATATCTTTCATCCTCGCTCAAATTAATGGGGAAATCGTCTCTTTCTTGGTCCGAATCGCTCTCGCTGCTGGTGGCCATGATTGTAAACAATGTGCAGATGTGAGGAGCTCCACAACCTGTGACATCACGCGCATATCGTCTGCTACTTCCGGTACAGGCAAGGCTTTTTTATCAGCGACCAAAAGTTGGGAACTTTATCGTCGATGTTCTCTACTAAATCCTTTCAGCAAAAATATGGCAATATCGCGAAATGTTCAAGTATGACACATAGAATGGACCTGCTATCCCCGTTTAAATAAGAAAATCACATTTCAGTAGGCCTTTAAGTCAAGTCTGAATGTCATTAAAACAGTTAGCTCCATCTTTTGACTCCCGTCCTTGCACGCTTCACCGCTACAACAAAGATGACGGGGAGAAGACGCTGTCGAAGGTGAGCCACGTAAATAAGACCGCCCACAAAACGGCGCATCCGGAAGCGACTGTCATAAAGCGGCTTGAAGATGATCTGTAAAACATAATATATGCAACATTTTGAACAAAGAACCACCATTACATGTTATGTAGACCAGTGTTTTTCAACATTTTTTGAGCCGAGGCACATTTTATTCATTGAAAAAATCCGGAGGCACACCACCAGCAGAAATCATTTAAAAAACAAAACTCAGTTGACAGTAAAAAGTCGTCGTCGCAATTGTTGGATATGACTTTAAAGCATAACCAAGCATGCATCACTATAGCTCTTGTCTCAAAGTAGGTGTACTGTCACCACCTGTCACATCACGCCGTGACTTATTTTGAGTTTTTTGCTGTTTTCCTGTGTGTAGTGTTTCAGTTCTTGTCTTGCGCTCCTATTTTTGTGGCTTTTTCTCTTTTTTTGGTATTTTCCTGTAGCAGTTTCATGTCTTCCTTTGAGTGACATTTTCCCGCATCTACTTTGTTTTAGCAATCAAGACTATTTAAGTGATTTTCATCCTTCTATGTGGGGACATTGTTGATTGTCATGTCATGTTCCGATTTACTTTGTGGATGCTGTCTTTGCTCCACAGTAAGTCTTTGCTGTCGCCCAGCATTTTGTTTTTGTTTACTTTGTAGCCAGTTCAGTTTTAGTTTCGTTCTGCATAGTGTTCCCTAAGCTTCAATACCTTTTCTTAGGGGCACTCACCTTTTCTTTATTTTTGGTTTAAGCATTAGACACCTTTTTACCTGCACACTGCCTCCCGCTGTTTCCGACATCTACAAAGCAATTAGCTACCGGCTGCCACCTACTGATATGGAAGAGCATTACACGGTTACGCTGCCGAGCTCTGGACACCACCGACACACAACAACGCCACATAATTTGGAGATTATAATTACTGGTTGTCAAAAAATATTTTTAATCCAAATAGGTGAAATTACATAATCTCCCACGGCACACCAGACTGTATCTCACGGCACACTAGTGTGTCGCGGCACAGTGGTTGAAAAACACTGATGTAGACCACAAGGAAGTGTTTTCCATTTACAAAAAAAATAATAATAATATGACTCCTTTAATGCGCCTTATAATCCGGTGTGCCTTAAATATGAAAAAAGATCAAAGATCAGTGCGCCTTTTATTCGGTGCGCCCTATGGTCTGGAAAAATACAGTCACAAAAAGCTAACTATTTGCCACAAGAGTCGACATCGAGACATACTCAAATTGTCTTTCAACATATGTCTTTGTGTTTATGTGTTTTTCAGCCTTTCTTAGAAGATGACATGAGCATGCGTCGTGGCCAATTATGCAAATTAGACGATGATATCATACAGAACCCCCTCCCACAACCTGCCACTTGGCCCTTAAAGTGTCTGCTGAGAAAACATTCTGGCCCTTGAACAAATTTGAGGATCCCTCCGATAAACAATCTTTTTTTTTTTTGACATCTTCCTTCAGAATTTATTTTGGGAGAATGTTTCTCATCTTTTAAGAAGATTTGTGGATTTTATTTTTAATGCATGGTGGCTTATGGTGGACGAAGATTTTGTTCCAATGTGGTATTGTTAAATTTACCATCTGTATCTGCTATCACGTCCATCTGGAGCCCGTTGAAAAGCTGCATTGAAATACTAAAGGGAGCCAAATCCTTTCTGACAGCGCCTGTTGCGATAAATATGCATTGTGAATTTGATAATTTGATTAATTTGAACGTTTCCGGTCCAAAAGTCTGTGGCATTGATGACGGAAGGTAACAAGGTTCCATGTGAAATGTGGAATTAATAAAACGTTTACAGATAGTGGGTTGCCTAGTTAGTAATTATTACAACACACTCGAGACCTTGACCTCAATGCACTCAAAACAATGTGCAATTATATTTTGTTAGTTAAACACAGAATGCGAGCTTGAACTTTGGGGAGACACAACAATTACACTTTTGTGCATAGTAGTGTTCTGTTAAAGGAGAACTGCACTTTTTTGGGGGGGGAATTTCGAGCTTAGATAGATTTTTAGAGCAGGGGTATCAAACATGTTGTGGCCCTCTACTTAACGTCAAAGTTTAACGTGCAGGTGTCAAACTCGAGGCTCTGGGGGCCAGATCTGACCCACCACATCATGTAATATGTCCCGCGAACTAATATAAAAAATAAATAAATAAATAAATAAATTAAAAAAATTTTTTTTTTTTTAAAATAAATAAAATAAAATAAAAAATACAAAATACAAAATAAGAAATAAAAAAAAAATAAAAAAATAAAAAATAAAAAATAAAAAATAAAAAATAAAAAATAAAAAATAAAAAATAAAAAATAAATTAAAATTAAAATTAAAATTAAAATTAAAATTAAAATTAAAATTAAAAAATAAAAATAATTTTTTTTTAAAATTTAAATTAAAAAACAACAACAACAAAAAATAAAGAAAAAAAAAATTATATATATATATATATATATATTCTTTTACAACGTTAAAGATGGTAAATAACACTTGAAAGATGGGGGTAACGTGAGTCACTGTTGTGACCTTCAAAGCCCCTTAAAACAACCTTTTTATAAACGGTATTTTCCGGACTATAAGGCGCACTTAAAATCTTTTTTTTTTTTTTTCTCAAAACTTGACAGTGCGCCTTATAACCCGGTGCGCATAATTCTAGTTTTGCTTACCGACTTTATTTGGTACGTGGTGTAATGATAAGTGTGACCAGTAGATGGCAGGCAAACATAAGAGGTACGTGCAGACCGCACTACGACTCAAGTAAACAACACCAACATTTTATATGTTCTATTAAAAATATAAAACATTACACACCGCGCTCTAAATCTATCAAAATGTTTTAGTACGACTTTGGTGAGCTATGAAGCCACACTGCTTGATGGATTGTCGGCGCATTAAACATACGAGTATTATTATGGTGTGTGTATAAGGTAAGACGTATTATCTGGCGTTTTGTTTCGCAATATTCTGCAAAAGCAACTTTTCTTATATTCTGGTACCTGCCGTAAAAGCGCTAAAACATACCGGTGTAGTGAGTTTACATTATTTACCCAAGGAACTTTAGTTAGTAGAGAGTTCCGGTTTTTCCAGGGACACTTCTTCCACACCCGTCCTTGCACGCTACACCGCTCCAACAAAGATGACGGGGAGAAGACGCTGCCGAAGGTGAGCCACGTAAATAAGACCGCCCACAAAACGGCGCATTCTGAAGCGACTTGAAGATGATCTGTAAAACATAATCTATGCAACATTTTGACCATAGAAATGCCGTTGCATGTTATGTAGACCACAAGGAAGTGTTTTAGATTTAGAAAATAAATAAATAATATGACCCCTTTAATGCGCCTTATAATCCGGTGCGCCTTATATATGAAAAAAGGTCGAAAATAGAGCATTCATCGGGAGGGCGCCTTATAATCCGGTGCGCCCTATGGTCCGAAAAATACGGTAAATTAACCTCTTAAGGCTCAAGCTGTTTGTTTACATACTTTTTTTTTATTTATCTTTGCTATTTGGGCTTATTGGACTCTAATTACAATAAAAACTAAGAATCATCTTTTGATATGATGTACTTAGTCCATAAGTACACAACCGTGTACTTCATGTTTAGTGACATGCTAATTCTTATTTTTGCACTTTTATTTTTTTCCAAATTCCATTGTATGTTATAATCTTCTGACACCACCAGATGGCAGTATAAGTGTCCACATAAGCGGCCATAAGACCCCAATTCAGTAGCGTACACAATTTTGGAAATAAGAGCTAAAAGGTGCTGTCCACGCATGTGGCCACTAAGGCCTTTAGAGGTTTACGTCACTTTTTGCAATCTTTCATGTTTTTCTTTTTTTTTTCCTGCATTCTATATCGTAAATAAAAATTAGCAAAAGTCAGCTAACGATGGAGTCAATAGGAGCTCCTCTATTCCGCCCATAGGGCCCTATAAATAACCCGAATGGCGGAACAGGACATGTAAAAAAAAAAAAAAATTATAGACGTATAAATAATGGAAATACTTCATTCTAAGACATGTTTATTGTCCAGTATGTTATACAGCAACATGTGGTAAAGTGAAGTTCTCCTAAAGTTTTACATACACTTTCGGTGTAGGAGTGGCTTGAGAGGATCACAGTAATGTGTGGAATAAAATATAGATCATATGTGTGGACGGGCTTTGAAAAAAAAAAATAATAATAATAATTGGTATGACAGGTTTTGGAGACTGAACGCCTGTAGATGGCAACCATACCTCATCAACTCCATCTGCGCGCGCACACGCGTCGGCTTGATGCGTTAATGCCATTGATCCCTGATAATTGAAGACCGCTGTGTGATTTAAAATGGACATATGGACACGCAGGCGACGCGGTCCAAGTCTAAGTGGTCCCAGGGCGATGCAGACACACGTGCACACGCACAATGGCCGCGCACGCGCCTGCATCGTGCACCAGAGCAGCAGGTGGGGAGGGGAGGAGGAGAAGGAGGAGGAGGAGGAGGGAGGGAAGGATGCAGAGACCTGCTTCGCTTGCACTGCACGGATGCGCACCCACGGAATTATTAGTAATAGCCGCGCTTATATACGATCGATGCATCAAATTTTTTTTTTTTTTTTTTTAATTTTGGGGGGGCGATTTGATTGAAAACACACTTTGCTATATGCAGTGTGACTTTATTGATTGATTGATTCATATATATATATATATATATATATATATATATATATATATATATATATATATATATATATATGCAGGGGCGCCGCTAGGGATTTTGGGCCCCATGAAAATAATCTTTACAGGGCCCCCAACACAGCAGCAACATTTTTTGATGCTATTTTACATACAATTATGGGCCCCCCTCCATCATGGGCCCCTAGAATCCGTCTCCTTTACCCCCCCTTTTCGGCGCCCCTGTATATATATATATATATATATATATATATATATATATATATAAAGCAAGCCCACGGCAGCCCGCGTGTCCTGTCCTGGGCGTGGGGAAATGCCACCCCTTATAATCACATCTCATCGAGCATTTTTTATTTTTATTTTTTTAAATTTATTTTATCTTTTTTTTTTTTTTTTTCCCACCCAGACACATTTTAATGCTGAGCCACTAAAAGTTGCAAAAAAAAAAAAAAAAAAAGCAAGTCGTTTTATATTCTTTTTTTTTTTTTTTTTTTTTAATTTTTTTTTTTTTTTTTTTAAAACACATAATTTTGGACTTGAGACTGGTTTGAGTGAAGGCGCAATCACGGACTCGACCCCCCCACCAACCCCCCCTCATCATCTGAAACTCTGCAGGATCCCCCCCCCCCCCTTCCTCCTCTCCCTCCCTCCCTCCTCCTCCTCCTCCTCCTCCCAGTCCAGATCGGAATATCTTCCCGCCTCGTCCTGCAGCCGGGTGCCGGTTACATTACGAGCACCACCATCACCCCCCTCCACCGTATCCACGGGGAACCAAAAAAAAACAAAAAACGAGGGGCACACGCGTGCACAGAACCGCACCGCAAATCCACGTAACTCGTTTTTTTTTTTTTTGCCTCTTTTTTTATTTTATTTTTTTAAACCGGGTAATGTTTGGCATTTCCTCGCAGGCTTCGGACTTGGACTGCAGCAGACCTCCTCCCCACATGGACGTCTCCCCCCAAAATCGCAGGGGGCTTGATTTTTTCTTCTCCCCCCCCCACCTGCAATTTGTATTCACTCGAGAAAAATGCGTAAGTATTTGATTGCCTTCACTCAAATTCAGCCCACGTCCGGTGTGATCCGCCGCGGATCGTCTCGCATCGCCTCAGCCGAGACGAGGTTAAGTCCGATACTTTAACGTAAGGAAAGACACTTTTTTTCCCCCTCATGCCTTTTCATCGCCGTATGTCGCATCCGCTTGCTTGTGTGTAAGTGTGTGCGTGTGTGTGTGCGTGCGCACACCTCCAGGTATGGAGATATACGATGCCCGATGTTAATCACGATATACAAGCATCGGCACGGAGGTTATCTATGCAACAAATTGCTGGTTTGAGCGCCTGCTGGAGGCTGCAAGGATGTGTGAGACTCCCTGTTGAAGAGACCTACGTCATATGGTAATTCAAATTCAGTTCAGGTATTCTCAGCATACACATTTGCAGCAACAACCAACAACAAAAAAAAAAGGTGCAGAGATTGAGCCGGAAGGCGAATTGGGTTGTGGCATTTTGTTCCAACATGATGTTTGCGTCCTTTTTTTTGTTTTTTTTAATTGAGGTTTCTCGTCCCTTCCTTGAGCACCCCCTGACGCAGGATGGATATTAAAAACTGTCCAGAGTGAGAGGCGGTTTTGCTTTAAAAAACAAAACCCCACCAGTCTGAATAAGAGCTGTTCGTCAGTGGGTGGTGCTGAAAATGACCCTTGCTTGTTGCTAGAAGAAAACCGAAAAACAACGTTGGTTCGTAGGTTGGTGTGAAGGAGGTGCGTTAGAAATAAGCCATGCAAGTTAGAATACTTTGTCCTCGGGTGTACTCTCCTACATATCTGCATTCCGAGGTTTACACCAGGGCTATTCCACCAAATCCGGGCCCCGGAGTTTAGCTCAGTCTACCCCAGGGCAGCTGGGGCTACAAATGTAGCTTACCACCACCAGGTGGGTCTTCACTTCTCTGTGAAGCGCTTTGAGTGTCTAGAAAAGCGCTATATAAATCTATCCATCCATCCGTCTTCTTATGCTTATCCGAGGTCGGGTCGCGGGGGCAGCAGCCTAAGCAGGGAAGCCCAGACTTCCCTCTCCCCAGCCACTTCGTCCAGCTCCTCCCGGGGGGATGCCGAGGCGTTCCCAGGCCAACCGGGGAAGATAGTCTTCCCAACGTGTATATATGTAGATCTAATCCATTATTATTATTATTATCATTATTAAAACTTGGGAGACAAACATTTTTGCAGTGAATTCCTAAAAAACACAAGAGTGCTTTCCAAACGTGTGATTATTAGGGAGGCGTCCCTCAAGGCTCCCCTTTAAGTCCTCTCATTTTCGCCAGTTTTTTACGTAATATGATTTATCCATCCATCCGTTCACTTGCGCTTATCCGAGGTCGTGTCGCGGGGGCAGCAGCCTAAGCAGGGAAGATATTGCAGAATTGTTGACTTGACTCGTACATGCCGCAGCTACACAGTGACAATCTGCATTCTGGTCGAACAAATCCGGCCCCCAGAGTTCAGCTCGAAACTTGGGAGAAAAACATTTTTGCAGCGGATTCCTAAAAAAAACAGAGTGCTCCTGTCAACACGTTTTAACCTTTGCTAGCAAACATAGAACACTGGGATCCAAACTTGTGATTATTAGGGAGGCGTCCCTCAAGACACCCCTTTAAGTCCTCTCATTTTCGCCATTTAAAAAAAAAAGTTATCCATCCATCCATCCATCTTTTTCCGCTTATCCGAGGTCGGGTCGCGGGGGCAGCAGCCTAAGCAGGGAAGCCCAGACTTCCCTCTCCCCAGCCACTTCGTCCAGCTCCTCTCGGGTGATGCCGAGGCGTTCCCAGGCCAACCGGGGAAGATAGTCTTCCCAACGTGTATATATGTAGATCTAATCCATTATTATTATTATTATTATTTTTATTAAAACTTGGGAGACAAACCTTTTTGCAGTGAATTCCTAAAAACACAAGAGTGCCTTCCAAACCTGTGATTATTAGGGAGGCGTCCCTCAAGGCTCCCCTTTAAGTCCTCTCATTTTCGCCAGTTTTTTACGTAATATGATTTATCCATCCATCCGTCCACTTGCGCTTATCCGAGGTCATGTCGCGGGGGCAACAGCCTAAGCAGAGAAGATATTGCAGAATTGTTGACTTGACTCGTACATGGCGCAGCTACAAAGTGACAATCTGCATTCTAGTCGAACAAATCCGGCCCCCAGAGTTCAGCTCGAAACTTGGGAGAAAAACATTTTTGCAGCGGATTCCTAAAAAAAACAGAGTGCTCCTGTCAACACGTTTTAACCTTTGCTAGCAAACATAGAACACTGGGATCCAAACTTGTGATTATTAGGGAGGCGTCCCTCAAGACACACCTTTAAGTCCTCTCATTTTCGCCATTTTTTAAAAATGTTTATCCATCCATCCATCCATCCATCTTTTTCCGCTTATCCAAGGTCGGGTCGCGGGGGCAGCAGCCTAAGCAGGGAAGCTTAGACTTCCCACTCCCCAGCCACTTCGTCCAGCTCCTCCCGGGGGGGATGCCAAGGCGTTCCCAGGCCAACCGGGGAAGATAGTCTTCCCAACGTGTATATATGTAGATCTAATCCATTATTATTATTATTAAAACTTGGGAGACAAACATTTTTGCAGTGAATTCCTAAAAACACAAGAGTGCTTTCCAAACTTGTGATTATTAGGGAGGCGTCCCTCAAGGCACCCCTTTAAGTCCTCTCATTTTCGCCATTTCTTTTTTTTTTTTTGTAATGTGATTTATCCAGCCATCCATCCATCTTTTTCCGCATATCCGAAGTCGGGTCGCGGGGGAAGCAGCCTAAGCAGGGAAGCCCAGGCCCTAACCACGACCCCTTTAGGAGCAAGAGTGAAGTGTCTCGCTTGAGGACACAACGGACGTGGTTAGGATTAGTAGAAGCTAGGGATCGAACCAGGAACTCTCAAGTTGCTGGCACGGCCGCTCTACCAACCGAGCCACGATGTCCAACTAAGGTGTTGCTGTAGCTTGTTTACCTCAGACCCAGTCAATAGTCATTTGTTCGACGTCTTTAGTTATACAATAGGGAAACGGTTCATAAGGCCCACATTAATCGTTTTGCAATGCAGTCTGCTGAAAATGACGGAAAGTGGCAACCTACATATAGCTGTGGTCGAGGTTGGAATTGCCACAATACACATTGTAATATATTCAACAATCTATTGTCATCGGGCCGCTGAAGTGCATAGTGCACCAGCCAAATGTGTCACTTTTCATGTGTCAGGTAAACCGCAACAAATGGGGCCATGTGAATATCCTTTTTTTTTACTGTACTGGTGGTTTTCCTGGTGCTGGTTACATTACCAGCATCATTATCACCCCCATTGTTCGACGTCTTAAGTTATACGGTAGGGAAGGGGTTCTTATGACCCCGTTCCTAAGCGGGGTTAATCATTTTGCAATGAGGTCTGCTGAAAATGATGGAAAGTGGCAACCTACATATAGCAACTGACTCTGTGGTCGAAGTTGGAATTGCCACAAGACACATTTTAATGTATTCATCACTCTACTGCCATCTGGCCGCTGAAGTGGATAGTGCACCACCCAAATTTGGCACTTTTCATGTGTCAGGTAAACCGCAACAAATGGGGCCATGTGAATATCCTTTTTTTTACTGTACTGGTGGTTTTCCTGCAGCTGGTGCTGGTTACATTACGAGCATCATCATCACCCCCCATCAGTAGTCATTTGTTCGACGTCTTACGTTATACGGTAGGGAAGGGGTTCATATGGCCCCGTTCCTAAGCGGGGTTAATCATTTTGCAATGAGGTCTGCTGAAAATGATGGAAAGTGGCAACCTACCTATAGCGACCGACGCTGTGGTCGAAGTTGGAATTGCCACGAGACACATTTTAATATATTCATCACTACTGACCACTGAAGTGGATAGTGCACCAGCCAAATGTGTCACTTTTCATGTGTCAGGTAAACCGCAACAAATGGGGCCATGTGAATATCCTTTTTTTTTACTGTACTGGTGGTTTTCCTGGTGCTGGTTACATTACCAGCATCATTATCACCCCCATTGTTCGACATCTTTAGTTATACGGTAGGGAAGGGGTTCATATGGCCCCGTTCCTAAGCAGGCTTAATCATTTTGCAATGCGGTCTGCTGAAAATAATGGTAAGTGGCACCTTACATATAGCAACTGACTCTGTGGTCGAAGTTGGAATTGCCACAAGACACATTTTAATGTATTCATCACTCTACTGCCATCTGGCCGCTGAAGTGGATAGTGTACCACCCAAATTTGTCACTTTTCATGTGTCAGGTAAACCGCAACAAATGAGGCCATGTGAATATCCTTTTTTTTTTTTACTGTACTAGTGGTTTTCCTGCAGCTGGTGCTGGTTACATTACGAGCATCATCATCACCCCCCATCAGTAGTCATTTGTTCGACGCCTTAAGTTATACGGTAGGGAAGGGGTTCATATGGCCCCGTTTCTAAGCGGGGTTAATCATTTTGCAATGTGGTCTGTTGAAAATGATGGAAAGTGGTACCCTACACATTTAATGTATTCATCACTTTACATTACGAGCATCATCATCAGCCCCCATTAGTAGTCATTTGTTCGACGTCTTAAGTTATACAGTAGGGAAGGGGTTCATATTCTTAAGCGGGGTTAATCATTTTGCAATGCGGTCTGCTGAAAATTATGAAAAGTGGCACCCTACCTATAGCGACCGACGCTGTGGTCGAAGTTGGAATTGCCACGAGACACATTTTAATATATTCAACACTACTGACCACTGAGGTGGATAGTGCACCACCCAAATTTGTCACTTTTCATGTGTCAGGTAAACCGCAACAAATGGGGCCATGTGAATATCCTTTTTTTTTACTGTACTGGTGGTTTTCCTGCAGCCGGTGCTGGTTACATTACCAGCATCATTATCACCCCCATTGTTCGACGTCTTAAGTTATACGGTAGGGAAGGGGTTCATATGGCCCCGTTCCTAAGCGGGGTTAATCATTTTGCAATGCGGTCTGCTGAAAATGATGGAAAGTGGCACCCTACATATAGCAACTGACTCAGTGGTCGAAGTTGGAATTGCCACAATACACATTTTAATATATTCAACACTCTATTGTCATCGGGCCGCTGAAGTGGATAGTGCACCACCCAAATTTGTCACTTTTCATGTGTCAGGTAAACCGCAACAAATGAGGCCATGTGAATATCCTTTTTTTTTTTTTACTGTACTGGTGGTTTTCCTGGTTACATTACCAGCATCATTATCACCCCCCATCAGTAGTCATTTGTTCGACGTCTTAAGTCATACGGTAGGGAAGGGGTTCATATCATAATCATTTTGCAATGCGGTCTGCTGAAAATGATGGAAAGTGGCACCCTACCTAAAGCGACCGACGCTGTGGTCGAAGTTGGAATTGCCACGAGACACATTTTAATATATTCAACACTCTACTGAGCGCTGAAGTGGATAGTGCACCACCCAAATGTGTCACTTTTCATGTGTCAGGGCCATATGAATCCCCTTCCTACTGTACTGGTGGTGTTTAGGTGCTGACTTTTTCATCCTTTGGGCTTTTTTTTAACTGGTGGCTCAGTTCCAAAAACTAGATTTTTACAGCAAAATGATCTTTGACTACATTTTTTTGCAGAAGGTCCTCAAAACAGCAGAGTGCTCCTGTAACTCTGGCAAAAATAAATGGACCGACATCAAATGTCTACTGTAGAGGACGTTGGTTCTTCGGAATATACAAAATAAGACTAATAGCGCAATGTGTATACAAGGCAATTCAAAGTGCTTTACAGAAAATAGCAAAAAGTAAAAAGAATCCTAATTTACGTTGAAATCGTAAAATAGAATCTCCATAAAAACAATCGTAATTCAAATTAAAATCAAAACACAGCCTGGATTTCAACATTGCCCAACGTTGAGGCCTGTCTCACGTCTTCAGAAAGACTATTCCAGGTTGGCTCCAGACCACGGAAAGACTTGTACACAATCGAGGTCTGTTCTACGAGCAACAAGAAGTGACCCAAGCACCGGGCTAATGTGACCATATTTCCTGGTTCTAGTCAGGACTCGAGCAGCAGCATTCTGGTATGTACTGCAGCTGCTATACATTCTGGTTTAGAGAGCCCATTCCAGTATTCTAACCTGCTGGAGACAAAGGATTAGTTTTTGTAAGTCTGCTTTGGGACATTATTCCTCTGATTTGGGCAATGTTTTTTAGGTGGTAAAATTTTTTGTTGAACTATACAGCATTTTACTCTCCTAGATAGATATTCTGCAAGATTTGTGAGGTCATTGGAGGCCTGCTGGCATGCAATGTTTGTCATAGGTCCACCTAAAATGTATTTGATAGGGTTTAGGTCAGGGCTTCGGTCAAGTTCTTCTTCATTATGCCTCCGTAGACCTTGTTTTGTGCCCAAATCGAAAATGCCAACTAACTTGATTGTTTGATTAGTAACAAGTTGTGTCTCCCTTTAATCAATATAGTGTGTTTCTAGTCCATATGTTGGTGGCCTCTTTAATTTCCCCCGGCATGCAAACAAGGATATCATTATTTATCGGCTTATTAAAACGGCGCTGCTAAACCTGGCTGTATATATACAAGGCCTTTTGTACCTTCTAGGTACTCAAAGAGCTTTTTTTCTGGGGTAGCCTCATTCAGACGTCCACATTAACATTCACCAGGCGATGCCGCCATGCAGGGGAAATAAAGATCATTGACACTGATGACACAGCATCAGGAGCAACCGGGTGGGGGGGGTTTATTATCTTGCTTTAACTGTGAGGCAAACTGTTCAAAAGTTAAGCAGCGTATCTTGGAAAATGCAATGTTTGTCTGCAACGTATCTACAAACCCCGTTTCCATATGAGTTGGGAAATTGTGTTAGATGTAAATATAAACGGAATACAATGACTTGCAAATCCTTTCCAACCCATATTCAATTGAATGCACTACAAAGACAACATATTTGATGTTTTTTTTTGCAAATAATCATTAGCTTTAGAATTTGATGCCAGCAACACGTGACAAAGAAGTTGGGAAAGGTGGCAAAAAATACTGATAAAGTTGAGGAATGCCCATCAAACACTTATTTGGAACATCCCACAGGTGAACAGGCAAATTGGGAACAGGTGGGTGCCATGATTGGGTATAAAAGTAGATTCCATGAAATGCTCAGTTATTCACAAACAAGGATGGGACAAGGGTCACCACTTTGTCAACAAATGTGTGAGCAAATTGTTGAACAGTTTAAGAAAAACATTTCTCAACCAGCTATTGCAAGGAATTTAGGGATTTCACCATCTACGGTCCGTAATATCATCAAAGGGTTCAGAGAATCTGGAGAAATCACTGCACGTAAGCAGCTAAGCCCGTGACCTTCGATCCCTCAGACTGTACTGCATCAACAAGTGACATCAGTTTGTAAAGGATATCACCACATGGGCTCAGGAACACTTCAGAAACCCACTGTCAGTAACTACAGTTGGTCGCTACATCTGTAAGTGCAAATTAAAACTCTCCTATGCAAGGCGAAAACCGTTTATCAACAACACCCAGAAACGCCGTCGGCTTCACTGGGCTTGAGCTCATCTAGGATGGACTGATACAAAGTGGAAAAGTGTTCTGTGGTCTGACAAGTCCACAATTCAAATAGTTTTTGGAAACTGTGGACGTCGTGTCCTCCGGACCAAAGAGGAAAAGAACCATCCGGATTGGTATAGGCGCAAAGTTGAAAAGCCAGCATCTGTGATGGTATGGGGGTGTATTAGTGCCCAAGACATGGGTAACTTACACATCTGTGAAGGCACCATTAATGCTGAAAGGTACATACATGTTTTGGAGCAACATATGTTGCCATCCAAGCAACGTTACTATGGACACCCTTGCTTATTTCAGCAAGACAATGCCAAGCCACGTGTTACATCAACGTGGCTTCATAGTAAAAGAGTGCGGGTACTAGACTGGCCTGCCTGTAGTCCATACCTGTCTCCCATTGAAAATGTGTTATTATTATTATATTATGAAGCCTAAAATACCACAACGGAGACCCCCGGACTGTTGAACAACTTAAGCTGTACATCAAGCAAGAATGGGAAATAATTCCACCTGAGAAGCTTGAAAAATGTGTCTCCTCAGTTCCCAAACGTTTACTGAGTGTTGTTAAAAGGAAAGGCCATGTAACACAGTGGTGAACATGCCCTTTCCCAACTACTTGAAATTCTAAGTTAATTATTATTTGCAAAAAAAAAAAAAAGTTTATGAGTTTGAACATCAAATATCTTGTCTTTGTAGTGCATTCATTTGAATATGGGTTGAAAAGGATTTGCAAATCATTGTATTCCGTTTATATTTACATCTAACACAATTTCCCAACTCATATGGAAACAGGGTTTGTACGTGTAATATATGACTTTGGATGATATTGTCAAAGGTCTCATGTAGGGTATCGACATTTCAGCAGGCCATACCTAAGCTATACATTTCCACGATTTTTGCATGTATTTTTTTGGTTTATTTTATTTCTACAATGTGCCATAAAAAGAAAAAAAAAAAAGAGCTGCGTTCAGCAAAACACACGTTGCCTTCCTGGTGAAATATTGCAAGTAAAGCAGTGGTGCTCAAAGTGCTGCCAAATGGCAGAAAAGTGTCTCTGATCTGCGTTCTCTCAGCACTTATTGAGGTAAATAAAGGTCGGGTTTGCACGCTTCTGGAAGGTTTTTCCCCCCCCGCACGCTCCCTGGGCTTGTGGTGGCGGAGCTCACCGGCGAAGGCAAATGTTTTGGTAAATGAATGCATGATGTTAATATGTATCGCTACTCGTTAAATATAGCAACAAAGCCGCCAAAGTGCTTCACAGATCATTTCTGCTACGTTTTACTCTGGCAAAAGGTGTATGAGGTGTGTTTCGAAGCGTTGCGTAATGGAAGTGTGTGTCACCCTGGCTATTTTCTGTAGAGAAAATAAAAAGTGTACAGTATTCGGTACTGGTGATAGTGAAGTGAAGTGAATTATATTTATATAGCGCTTTTCTCTTTTGACTCAAAGCGCTTTACATAGTGAAACCCAATATCTAAGTTACATTTAAACCAGTGTGGGTGGCACTGGGAGCAGGTGGGTAAAGTGTCTTGCCCAAGGACACAACAGCAGGATGGTGGAAGCGGGAATCGAACCTGGAACCCTCACTCACTTTACCAACCGAGATATGCTGCCCCATAGTGAAAAAAAGCAGGTATCGGTGTTTTTGTGCGTGTTGGTGTCGACTTGGAATCAAAGTAAATGGGTTATACTTGTATAGCGCTTTTCTACCTTCAAGGTACTCAAAGCGCTTTGACACTATTTCCACATTCACCCATTCACACACACATTCACACACTTACGGTGGGAGCTGCCATGCAAGGCGCTTACCACGGCCCATCAGGAGCAAGGGTGAAGTGTCTTGCTCAAGGACACAACGGAATGTGACTCGGTTGGTAGAACCTGGGGATCGAACCAGGAACCCTCACGTTGCCGGCACGGCCACTCTCCCAGCCGCGCCACGTAGTTCCATGTGTAATCACGAAATGTTGTCGAAAACACATTAGGATATAACATGTTCCACTTAAATGCTGTTTTGTTTACATTTTTAAGGATTTTTTTGTATTTCATAGTTGCCAACATTATAACAGCTTGATTACCCGTACAGGCAATGCTTAGAGTAATTTGGGGGTCAGGAACCCGCGGCTCTTTTTTGCGCCGCCCTAGTGGCTTCCTGGAGCATTTTTAAAAAAATAATTGAAATTGGAAAAAGATGGGGGGTAAAAATTCTGTTTTTGTTTTAGTATGTGTTTTGTTTGAGGACAAACATGACACAAATTGTTAGAAAGCCCACTGTTTGTTATGTCATGTTTGTGTGTATACACTGATGAGAGTATTTGGTGAACGTCGTTTTGTCCTACTCATTTTGGCGGTTCTTAAACTCACCATAGTGTGGACTGTGATGAGACAGTTTGTTTACATGTAAAAATCTTCCACTACTTGTTTTTCTCTTTTTGTCCACCAAATGTTTTATGCTGTGCGTGAATGCACAAAGGTGTGCTTTGTTGACGTTATTGACTTGTTGGAGTGCTCGTCAGGCATGTTTGGTCAGTGCATGACTTTAGGCTAGCTGTATGTACATATTGCATCATTATGCCTCATTTGTAGGTATATTTGAGCTCATTTATCTTTTATCCTCTTTGTATATCATTTAGTTTTAGGGATGTCCGATAATATCGGACTGCCGATATTATCGGCCGATAAATGCTTTAAAATGTACTATCCGAAATTATCGGTATCAGTTTCAAAATGATCGGTACCGGTTTCAAAAAATTAAAATGTATGACTTTTTAAAACGCCGCTGTGTACACGGACTTAGGGTGAAATACGGAGCGCCAATGAACCTTAAAGGCACTTCTTTTGCATGCCGGCCCAATCACATAATATCTACGGCTTTTCACACACACACACGTGAATGCAAATCATACTTGGTCAACAGCCATACAGCTCACACTGAGGGTGGCCGTATAAACAACTTTAACACTGTTACAAATACGCGTCACACTGTGAACCCACACCAAACAAGAATGACAAACACATTTCGGGAGAACATCCGCGCCGTAACACAACATAAACACAACAGAACAAATACCCAGAACCCCTTGCAGCACTAACTCTTCCGGGACGCTACAATATACACCCCCCGCTACCTCCCCCACCTCAACATCACACCCCCCAACCCCGCCCAACTCAACCTCCTCATGCTCTCTCAGGGAGAGCATGTCCCAAATTCCAAGCTGCTGTTTTGAGGCATGTTAAAAAAAAAAAAAAATGCACTTTGTGACTTCAATAATAAATATGGCAGTGCCATGTTGGCATTTTTTTTCCATAACTTGAGTTAAATTATTTTGGAAAACCTTGTTACATTGTTTAATGCATCCAGCGGGGCATCACAAAAAAAATTAGGCATAATAATGTGTTAATTCCACGACTGTATGTATCGTATCGTTTGATATCAGAATCGGTAATTAAGAGTTGGAAAATATCGGAATATGGGATATCGGCAAAAAAGCCATTATCGGACATCTCTACTCATGACACATTTTAGATAGTTGTTTGTGTGCCATGTTGTTCCAGACCACAGCAAACATTACCCAGCTTGCCAAATGTTGTAATGAATCTATTAGAAGAAGACAGCCTGCCGTTTCCTTTAAAGGGGAACATTATCACAATTTCAGAAGGGTTAAAACCATTAAAAATCAGTTCCCTGTGGCTTATTTTATTTTTCGAAGTTTTTTTCAAAATTTTACCCATCACGCAATATCCCTAAAAAAAGCTTCAAAGTGCCTGATTTTAACCATCGTTATATACACCTGTCCATTTTCCTGTGACGTCACACAGTGATGCCAACACAAACAAACATGGCGGATAGAACAGCAAGATATAGCGACATTAGCTCGGATTCAGACTCGGATTTCAGCGGCTTAAGCGATTCAACAGATTACGCATGTATTGAAACGGATGGTTGTAGTGTGGAGGCAGGTAGCGAAAACGAAATTGAAGAAGAAACTGAAGCTATTGAGCCATATCGGTTTGAACCGTATGCAAGCGAAACCGACGAAAACGACACGACAGCCAGCGACACGGGAGAAAGCGAGGACGAATTCGGCGATCACCTTCTAACCAATGATTGGTATGTGTTTGTTTGGGATTAAAGGAAACTAACAACTATGAACTAGGTTTACAGCATATGAAATACATTTGGCAACAACATGCACTTTGAGAGTGCAGACAGCCCATTTCAGGCGCGCTAAGAACATATATTTTTCCACGATTTGAGCACTCAGGTTAACCATACCTAAATAGACACAAAATACTGCATTACACAAATGATTGAAACAAATAAATGTTTTTAAGCTAAATTATTGGTAAACACAGTTTATGTATAATAATTTACGTAAAACCGCGAGTAATGAATCAAGTTTTCATCAATTAATATATTCTGTAGACATACCCTCATCCGCTCTCTTTTCCTGAAAGCTGATCTGTCCAGTTTTGGAGTTGATGTCAGCATCTGCTTTGAGTGTCGCAGGATATCCACACATTCTTGCCATCTCTGTCGTAGCATAGCTTTCGTCGGTAAAGTGTGCGGAACAAACGACTGACCATTTCGTCGGCTTTCCCCACAGCCTCGTATTTTGAACAAATTTTGTCCAATTTCTTGCCACTTTCGCATCTTTGGGCCACTGGTGCAACTTGAATCTGTCCCTGTTTGTGTTGTTACACCCTCCGACAACACACCGACGGAAGTGAGAAAATGGCGGACGTTGTGACGTCATCGCTCCGAGAGCGAATAATAGAAAGGCGTTTGATTCGCCAAAATTCACCCATTTAGAGTTCGGAAATCGGTTAAAAAAATATATGGTCTTTTTTCTGCAACATCAAGGTATATATTGACGCTTACATAGGTCTGGTGATAATGTTCCCCTTTAATTCGAACACCCACATCTATATCTTTGGCCATTATAAGCCAGTAATTTCTAGGAGTTATTTCACCTTCTGAGTAGCCCAATGGTTTCTAATGTTGTAAAAATGTGTAGAATAAATATTACATTTCTGCCAATGAAGATTTGCTTCATCCTGCGACATATGGTCATTTGATAGTAGGCTATTATAGCTAACATAAACACTTACGTCATGTATTGCCTTCGTTACAAGACTTATATATGGCTTTTTTTATTTTTTGCGGCTCCAGACAGATTTGTTTTTTGTATTTTTGGTCCAATATGGCTCTTTCAACTGACCCCTAATCTAAGTTAACCACTCTTATGGAACGCAAACGTCAGTACATGCAGAAGCAGGATGGATGTGATTGGCCTTGCAAGCATGCGGCTCACCATAATACATTCCCTTCTATCTGGTTGGTTGTTGTTGTTGACTTATTGTGACGAAAGGTGTGTGCAGCCTGCCTTCCTTTATCTTCTTTATGTCTCCATTATACTTCCTTATTTTGTCATAACCGCTATCACAAAAAAACACACACACAAAAGACAAAACACAAATGCATATGCTTGGTTTGGTGCTGGTCCAAATTGGCGATGTTGGACTTTACTGAGCATAATATTACCACCACCATGCTTGACGGTGGGAATGGTGTTCCTGGGATTAAAGGCCTCACCTTTTCTCCTCCAAAAATATTGCTGGGTATTCATCTGTGTATGTAAACTTTTGATCGCGACTGTATATATATATATATATATATATATATATATATATATATATATATATATATATATATATATATAAACATATATATATATATATATATATATATATATATATATATATATATATATATATATATATATATATATATATATATATATATATCTTTCGCAGGTTTCCCTGAATCCCCTGAAGAGCAGGCAAAACTGTGAAACTTGTAGGGATGAAGGGATAAAATAGCCTCTGACCTAATGTATAATATATATATATATATATATATATATATATATATATATATATATATATATATATATATATATATATATATATATATATACATTTTCTTAAAAATTGACAGTGCGCCTAATGTACGTATTCATTCTGGTTGTTCTTACCGTACTGTATTTGTATATATATATACAAATACAGTACAGGCCAAAAGTTTGGACACACCTTCTCATTCAATGGGTTTTCTTTATTTTCATGACTATTTACAATGTAAAGATCACTGAAGCCACGTGTGGAGTTATGTACATAACAAAAAAAGGTGAAATAACTGAAAACATGTTTTATATTCTAGTTTCTTCAAAATAGCCACCCTTTGCTCTGATTACTGTTTTGCACATCCTTGGCATTCTCTCGATGAGCTTCAAGAGGTAGTCACCTGAAAGGGTTTTCATTTCACAGGTGTCATAGTTTTGATGCCTTCAGTGACAATCTACAATGTAACTAATCATGAAAATAAAGAAAACGCATTGAAATGAGAAGGGGTGTCCAAATTTTTGGCCAGTACTATATATATATATATATATATATATATATATATATATATATATATATATAAATATATATATAACATTAATAATTATTATAATTGGTTATTTAGAGTATTTGAAAGTTCATCTCCTACCTTGTTTACATCCGTGACAACGTCCTTAAGGCTTTTTAATCAATCAAAAATATCAAGTAGCTAGAATGCTCCAAACATGGATAAGTGTGGAGAGAGTGTTTTGCATTTTTCCCATAATCCTTTCTAATAGATTTAAATAGGTGCCATTTTTAATTTTGTCTGATTGGTTCGACATTTGTTATAATATAAACACAGTTCAATGACTAGGTTGTGTTCTGTGTGACCATGTTTGTTGAATTTGTGTGCTGGTTGATTTTTTTCCCCCTGCACCCTGACTAGGGAAGGTTGTTTGGATTGGGTCATATAAGTAAATGCTGTACTTAACGTATGTGAATTTACAATTGATGGCAGAGTTATTTTTGCTGGCCACTAGATGGCGACAAAATGGCAGCAATCAGACCACTGGATATGTAAATATGATAGGGATACAATGTTTAAAGGGGCCAGTTTGAAAATGCCCGCGGGTCGTAGTTTGGACACCCCTGGTCCAAACGCTCTGAAGAGCTTAAAATCTGATCTTTTTATATTATATTTGGGCCACATCGGGAAGTAGTCTGAATCCAATAGGCCATATATGAATATATATTTTGATTCCAAAGAAAAAAGCAATTGTTGAAAGACCAGAATTGACGCTGTGGCATATTTGCTTACATGTTACGTACTTTGCGTAAGTTGTTTACGGAAGTGAGTTGAAAAAAAAAGCTAACGTTGATGCACGCTGATGTCCGTGCCTCCTCGAGCCATAAAAAGATTCGAACCCTCCCAAATATATTACACTATATATATATATATATATATATATATATATATATATATATATATATATATATATATATATATATATATATCTTTTTTGTCGATATCCGATATTCCGATATTATCCAACTCTTAATTACCGATCCCGATATCAACCGATACCGATATATACAGTTGTGGAATTAAAACATTATTATGCCTACATTTTTTTCCCTGAGAGAGCATGAGGAGGTTGAGGTGGCCGGGGTTGAGGTGGGTGGGGTTGAGGTGGTGGGGTAGGGGGTAGCGGGGGGTGTATATTGTAGCGTCCCGGAAGAGTTAGTGCTGCAAGGGGTTCTGGGTATTTGTTCTGTTGTGTTTATGTTGTGTAATGGTGCGGATGTTCTCCCGAAATGTGTTTGTCATTCTTGTTTGGTGTGGGTTCACAGTGTGGCGCATATTTGTCACAGTGTTAAAGTTGTTTATACGGCCACCCTCAGTGTGACCTGTATGGCTGTTGGCCAAGTATGCTTTGTATTCACTTGTGTGTGTGAAAAACATAGATATTATGTCACTGGGCCTGCACGCAAAGGCAGTGCCTTTAAGGCACGCCCCCAATATTGTTGCCTGGGTGGAAATCGGGAGACATTCGGCAGAATGGTTGCCCCGGGAGATTTACGGTAGGGCCACTGAAATTCGGGAGTCTCCCAGGAAAATCGGGAGGGTTGGCTAGTATGACTGGAAGATGCAACTGTGCTGTACTTCTCCCTATGTCCGTGTACCACTCCGTACAGCGGCGTTTTAAAAAGTCATAAATATTACTTTTTGAAACCGATACTGATAATTTTCGATATTACATTTTAAAGCATTTATCGGCCGATAATATCGGCAGTCCGATATTATCGGACATCTCTAATATATGTATAGATTAATGTATATATATATATAGTGGAAGTAGGCTGCAGAGGGTTCGTGGCCACATCAACATCCAGGCTCCTCAGGGAAATGGGAGTGTGAGGGAAGGCCCACCGGCAGGCAGTGAAAGACCTCTCAAAAGCCGCTGAAAAGGGGAGTCAGTGGCTGTGGGTCAAGCGAAGGGACTCCACCTGGGCTTTCAAGTGAGTGATGGCATCTAGGGAGTGATCCTGGGACGCTGGGACTCACTGCTGAACCCTCTGGAGGTGTCGTGGGCCTATCAGCGAAACACTGAGGAAGGGGGGCGCCCACTTGATAACCCAGAGGATGCCTTCACTCACTTGACCATCCCACAAAGTCGCATAGGTGTCTCAAGTATGCATTAGGGGATTGTAAAATCTAGTCCTACACAACAGAACAGATCTATATATATATATATATATATATATATATATATATATATATATATATATATATATATATATATATATACCTGTATATATAAATATATATATATATATATATTATATTACGTTAATTTATTTTCATGTTAAAAAACACAGTTTTTTAAGGTGTAAGGACTTATTTTATTTTGTAGTATAGTATCACTTTATTGTAATGCGCATTTAAGCAAGCTCGAGGCCACATTGGGGCCACATTGGGGCCACATTGGGGCCACATTGGGCCCTGTGTGCATTTACACTGCAGTCTGATAAAGATCATATTTTAGTGGCAGTGTGAAAAATCACACTCATTATGTATGTCCAGCTTGTTTGCTATTGTGTGCTTAGTTGTTGTCAGTTAAGGACACTCAATATGATTGTCTCGCTTGCGCTAATGCGATACTTGCTATTTTGCTTGTATCGGATGGATATCCGCTATCAATATATCAGGACACCCCTAGTTGTTGGTATTGAAATGCAATCTTTTTCTCACTACATTATACCTTTTTTGCTCTTTTTTCTTGCATTGTTATTTGTTTTGTTTGATTTTATTTCAAAAATATACTGCGGGCCAACAAAACTCAAGCTGTGGGGCGCAAATGGCCCCCGGGCCACACTTTAGACACCTCTGCTCCAGACTCTTATTAGTCTACTAAAAAATAATTTTTTAGTGTTGTTTCATGCTAGCTTTGTGGTTAGCGTAGCTATTAGCCTGCCTGTTCCAGCTTGCTATCGAGGTGTACCATGTTTACCCTCGTTCTCCAGTGATAATGTTAATTAAAATACTTAAAATTGCAGTTTGTTTGCCGCAAAGGACTTAAGGGAGAGACTCCACACTATGTTTTGAGGTATAAAAGTATCACATTTTCCAGACTATAAAGTGCTTTGGTATACCTTAATTGTTTCCAAAGGGTGTCTGTAACACGGCAGTAAAAAGGCTGGTTAGACAAAACAGAAGTCATCGTCATGGACCCACTAGCTGCGGAAGCTAGCTCTCCAATCAGCGAAACAGACTCAATAACTCCACGGTGACTTTTTGCTGAGGAATTTGCAAAACTGAAACAAAACAAAAATATTGCCATTTTAAGTTAATAACACCAACGTGCTGGCATATTAGCTCATGCTAATGACGCTAGCGTCATTAAATTACGATAGCACATGCAAATATGCACAAAAACACTCCCACATAAATCACATATTCGACGGTTTAGTAAGTATAAACCGTTTTAGTTATATTGTAAAACTTACACACATTGCTTGGAGTGATGAATGAAGAATTATTTGGAGCAGAACCGCTATGGACAAACTCGTCCAAAATATGGCGCCATAGCACAAACAACGACACACCATTGTGTCTGATTAGGTTTAATGAAAACTATTAAGCACAAAATATTATGGCCCTTAGCAAAGAAAAACATTGCTTGGAGTGATGAATAATTAATTATTTCTTGCAGAAACGGAGGTTTTACCTCCGATTTAAGGCATCTTAACACAGGAAATACATTTTCAACCCACACACTCGTCCAAAAGATGGCGCCATAGCACAAACAACAACACACCATTTTCGTGTCTGATTGGGTTTAATGAAAACTATTGAGCACAAATCCATAAATTAGCCGTACCATTTTACAAGCCGCATACTTCAAAGCGTTGGTAAAAAAAAGTAGCGGCTTTTAGTCTGGAAATTGTGCTAACTGCTTGAGCTCGTAAACGGCATTGAAAGGCATTAATGGGCAATGGTGATCACATATTTTTTTTCCACAAAAATCGTCCGATACTGATCAGTGGCCCGCCTACTTCTTTCCAAATAATTGCTGCATATAAAGCAAACACCTTATTCCGGCTCTAGAGCCACATGCAGCTCTTTAGTGGCGCCGTGGTGGCTCCATGGAGCTTTTTCAAAAATGTATGGAAATGAAAAAAAATGGGGTGACATTTTTTTTTTTTGTTGTAATATGGTTTCTGTAGAGGACAAACACGACACAAACCTTCCTAATTGCTAGAAAGCCCACCGTTTCATATGCTTGTGTGTATGTTTCACTGATGAGAGTATTTGGCGAGCGCCGCGTTGTCCTACTAATTTCAGCGGCCCTTGAACTCACCGTTGTGTGGACTGTGACTCTACAGTTTGTTTACATGCACCGCTTTCTCCGACGCTGCCACAGAAAGATGTGTTTCATGCCACTCCTTCTTTGTTTGATGTTGTACACCAAACGTTTTATACTGTGCGTGAATCCACAAAGTTGAGCTTTGTTGATGTTATTGACTTGTTGGAGTGCTAATCAGGCATATTTGGTCACTGCATGACTGCAAGCTAATCGATGCTAACATGCTATTTAGGCTAGCTGTATGTACATATTGCATCATTATGCCTCGTTTGTAGGTGTATTTAGTTTATTTTTCCATGTCTCATGACACACTATCTGTATGTAATAGTGGCTGCATTTGTGATAGTTTGTAGTGTGCCATGTTGTTCCAGACCACAGCAAACGTTACCCAGCTTGCAAAGATTGTACTTAATCCATTAGAAGAAGACAGCCTGCCAATTCCTTTAACTTGGACACACACATCTATACCTTTGGCCATTCTAAGACAGTCATTCACCCTCTGAGAAGTTTTACTAATGTTTTCCAATGTTGTAAAAATGTGTAGAATAAATATTACATTTCAACATTTCTGTCAAGAAAGATTTACGTCACAAATTGTTGCGCGCGACCAGTCTACCTCTCAGGGAATAAAAGACACTGGTCAATCCCGAATTCTTTCAGATGACATATATGTTGAGTAAGAAGGACCACCAAGACATAATAGCAATATTATCAAGTTTTACTAAAGCTTTAGGAGACCAGCCCTCACAATGCTATAATAGTAGCATCAAGAAGCGGTCTAAAAATCATATGGAAAGAGTCAGCTTATTTAGTACGAAAAAAGCTCCCTCCCGCCCAGAAAGAAATACAGCCTTTTTGTTCTAAACAGACAAGGTTTTTGCCACAAAAAGGGAGTACATTATACTCCCAACAGACATTCCAGGTCTTCAAGCTGAAACACAGAGTTTACTAGCGGACATGAGATACAAGCACGGAGATCACGAGAAGACACACTCCATGGGAAAATACTAGCTGATTTAAACATGACTATGGACTAAAAAGAACACTAAAAAATATCTAATTCTCACAATAGTCATTTTGATAGTAGGCTAATATAGCTAATTAGCCACTTACATCATGTGTTGCCATCATTATAACACTTATATAAGTCTTTTAATCTTTTTGCGGCTCCAGACTGATTACTTTTTTGTATTTGTGGTCCAAATATGGCTCTTTCAACATTTTGGGTTGCCACATAATTTATTCAGAAAGTACACTATATTGCCAAAAGTATTTGGCCACCCATCCAAATGATGAGAATCAGGTGTCCTAATCACTTGGCCCGGCCGGGCCACAGGTGTATAAAATCAAGCACTTAGGCATGGACACTGTTTCTACAAACATTTGTGAAAGAATGGGCCGCTATGTGATTTTCAGCATGGAACTGTCATAGGATGCCACCTGTGCTACAAATCCAGTCGTGAAATTCCCTCGCTCCTAAATATTCTGGGTTTGGAGGTTGCCAGGAGAACAGTACATTTTGGACTGCATTGTGCCGAAAGTGAAATTTGGTGGAGGACGAATTAGGGTGTGGGGTTTTTTGTCCAGGAGTTGGGCTTGGCCCCTTAGTTCCAGTGAAAGGAACTTTGAATGCAAAACATTTTGGACAATTCCATGCTCCCAACTTTGTGGGAACAGTTTGGAGCAGGCCCCTTCCTCTTCCAACATGACTGTGCACCAGTGGACAAAGCAAGGTCCATAAAGACATAGATGACACAGTCTGGTGTGGATGAACTTGACTGGCCTGCACAGAGTCCTGACCTGAACCCGATAGAACACCTTTGGGATGAATTAGAACGGAGACTGAGAGCTAGGCATTCTCGACCAACATCAGTGTGTGACCTCACCAATGCGCTATTAAGTGGTCGAAAATTCCTATAAACACACTCCACAACCTTGTGGTCAGCCTTCCCAGAAGAGTTGAAGCTGTAATAGCTGCAAAAGGTGGGCCGACATCATATTGAACCCTATGGGTCAGGAATGGGGTGGCACTTCAAGTTCATATGCGAGTCAAGGCAGGTGGCCAAATACTTTTGGCAATATAGTGTATAAATAACGACAACTAAAGATAGAATACTATTAACCGCAACATGTAAGTGTAAAAAAAACAAAACAACATTATGATTTGTACATTTTCAGAATGTGCTCGTTCTATTTTTATGCAAAGAAAACAATCTGAAGTTGTCTTTATTTTTAAGTTTTCTTGATTTTACCAGTTCGGCCCACTCGGAAGTAGATTTTTTTTCCCGTGTGGCCCCCCTGCTCTAAAATGAGTCCGACACCCCTGATGTGCACGTTTCCCACGTGCAAGAAACCACCGTGGGACCTGTCATTTCCCGTGCTCTGGGGGGGGGGGAGGGGTTTGCCGCCACAGCAATGTGATCACAATGACAGCCATTGTAGGTTTTTGGCCTTTATCTACCTGCTAAGGTACCGAGGCACGCCAGAACCACTCACTCGATCAGCTTTTGACAGACGCTCCCACCATGGGAAATAAGATCCCGGGCAAAGAATGGATATATATATATATATGTATATATATATATATATATATATATATATATATATATATATATATATATATATATATATACATATATCCATTCATGCATGGCGTGCGTGTAGTCTGCTTCACCTTGGCAAACTGGTGACTCATCGTGGGTATTCAAAGCGCAACCTGCTGCGTAGAAAGGCAGAAAACTACACCTAATTGCAGTTATACGGAACACACTATACTATTACTCCGTTTTTTTTTTTTCCCCCAGGCGACAAGTTGTGTCATCTTGAACCTCCGACAGTTTGTGGTGATTTTCAACATCACAGTGAAGCACTGTTTATGTATCCCCGAGTGAGTCTACCATTCCCCCCCCATGCCATTCACGTCGTTCGAGCATCAAATAGTCGCCCCCTTTTTTTGTCTTACATTTTTTTTATTGAAGCAATAGATTTCTTGTTCGAACCACGGGAGCCAAAATAATGAGAGAGCTGGCCGCGCCCGGCCTTTTTTGTACACAACACTAAGCACGGCGGCATGGTGGGGTGCTAATCACCGAGCAATTTCAGACCGCTAATACCTGTGTTGGAGAAAGAAAAAAATACATACTTCCCCTTTGTTCTAATTACTGATAACAAGAAACAGCAGCTCCAATGATTGGCAACGCTGCAGTTTTTGTAAGTGTATTTAGCATACTTGCCAACCTTGAGACCTCCGATTTCGGGGGGTGGGGGGCGTGGTCGGGGTGGGGCGGGGGCATGGTTGGGGGCGTTGCTAAGAGGGGAGGAGTATATTTACAGCTAGAATTCACCAAGTCAAGTATTTCATGTATATATATATATATATATATATATATATATATATATATATATATATAAGGAATACTTGACTTTTAGTGAATTCTAGCTATATATATATATATATATATATATATATATATATATATATATATATATATATATATATATATATATATATATAAAAATAAAAGAAATACTTGAATTTCAGTGTTCATGTATTTACACATATACACACACATAACACTCATCTACTCATTGTTGAGTTAAGGGTTGAATTGTCCATCCTTGTTCTATTCTCTGTCACTATTTTTCTAACCATGCTGAACACCCTTTTGCAGGTACCCAGAAACGTTTCGAGTACCACCAAAAAAACTGAATCTCTGAAGAAAGTATAAAAATATGTGTTAACGGTGTACAAATACTGTTTGTATAATAAGCATGTTATTGTTTACAAATGAGGGTTAAGAGTTCAGTATTAAAAAAAAAGAAAAAAGAATGTGGCTTAAGTACAGTTTTTTAATTGAGCTGCTGCATTTTTTGGTTGGGTTGTTTATTTATTTTGAGTAACTTCAACATTTCTAAAAGGGGAGGAATGTAATAGAGTGATCTATGTTTGTCTGTTGCCATCTCCTGGTGAATGTTGACTATAGCGTACTGGGGTTGCTTTTTGGTTGGCCAACGATTTACGTGGTGTTGCGCACCTGACGTCAAGTGTGTGAGTCTGTTCTGAAGTCTACAGTAAAGAGGCGTACTTCATCACCTCGCCTGGTTATTGCCTCCAACTTAATATATTACAACAACATTGCTGTTTACGGCAGACGAACTGCTTTACGGTAGAATAAAACATGACTGCTGTTGTTGTGTGTTGTTACCGTGCTGGGAGGACGTTAATGAAACTGCCTAACAATAAACCCACATAAGAAACCAATAACTCGCCCTCGGTCATTCTACAGTTATAATGTGTTTGGGCAGGCACGCTGTTTATATTGTGGGAAAGCAGACGTGAATACAGGCTGTTGACACGTCACTCAGGTCCGCATGGAGCTGGAGGGGGCGTGGCTTTCAGCTCCGCCTGAATTTCGGGAGATTTTCGGGAGAAAATTTGTCCCGGGAGGTTTTTGGGAGAGGCGCTGAATTTCAGGAGTCTCCCGGAAAATCCGGGAGGTTTGGCAAGTATGATATTTAGTGAAGTGAAGTGAAGTGAATTACATTTATATAGCGCTTTTTCTCAAGTGACTCAAAGGGCTTTACATAGTGAAACTCAATATCTAAGTTACATTTAAACCAGTGTCGGTGGCACTGGGAGCAGGTGGGTAAAGTGTCTTGCCCAAGGACACAACGGCAGTGACTAGGATAGCGGAAGCGGGGATCGAACCTGCAACCCTCAAGTTGATGGCACGGCCGCTCTACCAACCGAGCTATACCGTCCCCAATTTAGCGTTGACGATGGCCGGATTTAAACAATAGCACGATAATAAACAAATAAATAAATGTTTTTCGACGTATTTGTCATGTCTGTGATCATGTTTTGTTTAAGTTATGTTCTGTTTGGGTTTTGGACACTTAGTTCCTGCTTTTGCACTCCCTTTTTTTGTCACCATAGCAACCATTAGTTTCACCTGTTTCACATTTTGAGTCACGCACCTGTTTCCACTAATCATATCGGTATTATTTAAGCTTCCGGTTGCCAGGCAGTCTGTCTGGCGACATCACCCTTGTTATTCATGCTGATGATCCATGCTGCTCTTTTTCATGCTCTTTTCTCGTTCCAAGTAAGTTTTCTTTATTCATGCCATAGTTTGCAAGTTTTGTTTTATGTCCATTGTTATGCCTTTGTGCTAGTTTTGTTTCCATAGCCACGTTTTGTACCTCCGCTGTGAGCGCCTTTTGTTTGCACCCTTTGTTTCTTTTGTTAGTGTAAAAAATAAATCATGCATCTACCTTCACGCCATGTCCGGTCCAGTTCGTTTGCATCTTGGGAAAGCAATTTGCGCAGTAATTTGCGCCGCCATAGTCCACGTACTGACAGAATTCGGTATAAAAATGCGTCCGCTCGTCTGTCGCTCGATCTCGTATCTTGAGATCAATTTGAGATGCTCATGTTTGTTTCATTATGTGATCCACTGCTCCTAAGGGACCCTTATGCATGTTAAAAGGTCTCAAAACTGTCTTTTGAGCATATCGTGGCTGTTTTGGGTAACGGTTTGAATCTCGGGATGCGTAAGGAAGTAGATGATGTAAATCTGCGAGATTTGTTTCTATGTGAGAACTCAAATAGCGAGGAGACAAAGCCACATACCGTATTTTCCGGACCATAGGGCGCATTAATGGGGTCATATTATTATAATTTTTTTCTAGATTGAAAACACTTTCTTGTGGTCTACATAACATGTAATGATGGTTCTTTGGTCAAAATGTTGCATAGATGATGTTCTACAGATCATCTTCAAGCCACTTTCTGACAGTCGCTTCCGGATGCGCCGTTTTGTTGGCGGTCTTATTTACGTGGCTCACCTTCGGCAGCGTCTTCTCCCCGTCATCTTTGTTGTAGCGGTGTAGCGTGCAAGGACGGGAGTGGAAGAAGTGTCAAAGGATGGAGCTAACTGTTTTAATGACATTAAGACTTTACTTCAATCAATAACGGAGCAGCATCTCCTGGGAATGTGTCCGGTGAAAAACCGTCCGACCGGAACTCTCTAAAAACTAAGGTTCCTTGGGTGAATAATGTAAACTCACTACACCGGTATGTTTTAGCGCTTTCATGACGAGTTTACTGACAGATATAAGGAAGAACTTTACACTATTTTACATTAGAAATGGCAACAGCGGAGGATGAATGTCCCATAACAATAAGATAGAGAAAAAGAAGAAGCTTATCGACTACGTTGTCGGCACGGACTTATGCAGATCCCAAATACAGATCAGCAGGTAAAAAAATTTGCTTTGGCATAATATTGCAAAACAAAATGCCATATATGTCTTACCTTATACACAACATAATAATACTTATATGTTGAAGCACAGTACAATCCATCAAGCGGTGCGGCTTCATAGCTTACCAAAGTCGTACTAAAACATTTTGATGGATTGTTGAGCGCCGTGTGTAATTTTCTATATTTTCAATGAAACATATACCATTTTTGTGTTGTTTACTTGAGTCAAAATGTAGTGTACATGTATCTCTTTTGTGTGACTGCCATCTACTGGTCACACTTATCATTTCACCATCTACCAAATAAAATACCTTCGAGGTCGGTAAGCACAACCAAAATTATTCCGTACATTGGGCGCACCAGGTTATAAGGCGCACCGTCGAGTTTCGAGAAAATGAAATGATTTTTAGTGCGCCTTATAGTCAGAAAAATACAATATAGCTCTGAGACATAATTGAGACGTATCGGAAACCGGCTCATTCGTCTCTCATTGTTGTCTGAGTTGAGATCAGGAAAGGAGACAACTGTTAGACAACTTTGAGATATCTCACAGTGCTCACTGTGAGACTTATTTCTCAGGAGATATATTTGAGAGGAATGAGAAAACCACATTGGTCTCGATCGGTGCTCTATTATGCCTAAATGAGATCTCATCTTCAATTCTGCTTTGCTATGATAATTGAGATCTGAATACCTGTTTAGGTTTTCTTGTTGAAATTCCACAGGTTTTAGTTTAATGTGATTCTTGGACCGTGTCGTAGTTAAACATATTGTAATCTTGAATATGACAAGGAATCAACTACCGTAATGTGGAAAAGTCAACCATTACAGACAAACAAACACACCTCAAAGAGCAACTGCCATTAAGCAAGCGTAAGTGACCGTCTCCTGGGGAACTGAACTGTGTCAGAAAATACATTGTTTACATTTAATTTTACACTTATATTGACTTAGTGGGGTCACGTTATGTTTTTTGATACATTTTAAACACTTTCTTGCAGAGCTGAGAATCACTGGGCACCGAACGATTCGATTCGATGCTTCGGGTTAACGATTTGATTCAAAATCGATTCAAAATCCATACTTTTTAATAACATTGAGTGCCAGTTCTATGATTTACTACATTCCTTCATAGAATAGATAAACAGCTCTGAAAATGTTCTACGTTATTTAAAAGAAAACAGATTTTGAATAATGAAATAGGTTGATTGGCAACACTAAATTGGCCCTAGTGTGTGAATGTGAGTGTGAATGTTGTCTGTGTATCTGTGTTGGCCCTGTGATGAGGTGGCGACTTGTCCAGGGTGTACCCCGCCTCCCGCCCGAATGCAGCTGAGATAGGCTCCAGCACCCGCCGCAACCCCAAAAGGGACAAGCGGTAGAAAATGGATGGATGGATGGAAATTGTACCGTACCCAAACATTTAATAAAGTAAGTCAACAAGAAATGTATCCAACACTTCTCTTTTCTGAAGTAAATCTGTACAGCAGATATGATCATCTACATTAAATGTATGATTAGAAGTAGCTGGACAGGGTAGCCTTAAAAAAAACAAAAAACATTTTGATTTTTTTTAATCGATTAAGAATCGTTACAAATAAGAATCACAATTTATTTGAATACTTCCTAGTGGTCTACATAACATGTAATGGTGGTTCTTTGGTCAATATGTTGAACAGATTATGTTTATCAAGCCACTTTCTGACCATTTCTTCAGGATGCGCCGTTTTACGGGCGGTCTTATTTGCATGCCTCCACTTCGACAGCGTCTTCTCCGCGTCGTCGCCTTTGTTGTAAATTTTAGCGTTTGACACCTCTGGTCTAGAACATCCATCCATCTTCTTCCGCTTATCCGAGGTCGGGTCGCGGGGGCAGCAGCCTAAGCAGGGAAGCCCAGACTTCCCTCTCCCCAGCCACTTCGTCCAGCTCTTCCTGTGGGACCCCGAGGCGTTCCCAGGCCAGCCGGGAGACATAGTCTTCCCAACGTGTCCTGGGTCTTCCCCGCGGCCTCCTACCGGTCGGACGTGCCCTAAACACCTCCCTAGGGAGGCGTTCGGGTGGCATCCTGACCAGATGCCCGAACCACCTCATGTGGCTCCTCTCGATGTGGAGGAGCAGCGGCTTTACTTTGAGCTCCTCCCGGATGGCAGAGCTTCTCACCCTATCTCTAAGGGAGAGCCCCGCCACCCGGCGGAGGAAACTCATTTCGGCCGCTTGTACCCGTGATCTTGTCCTTTCGGTCATAACCCAAAGCTCATGACCATAGGTGAGGATGGGAACGTAGATCGACCGGTAAATTGAGAGCTTTGCCTTCCGGCTCAGCTCCTTCTTCACCACAACAGATCGATACAGCGTCCGCATTACTGAAGACGCCGCACCGATCCGCCTGTCGATCTCACGATCCACTCTTCCCTCACTCGTGAACAAGACTCCGAGGTACTTGAACTCCTCCACTTGGGGCAAGATCTCCTCCCCAACCCGGAGATGGCACTCCACCCTTTTCCGGGCGAGAACCATGGACTCGGACTTGGAGGTCCTGATTCTCATCCCAGTCGCTTCACACTCAGCTGCGAACCGATCCAGTGAGAGCTGAAGATCCTGGCCAGATGAAGCCATCAGGACCACATCATCTGCAAAAAGCAGAGACCTAATCCTGCAGCCACCAAACCAGATCCCCTCAACGCCATGACTGCGCCTAGAAATTATGTCCATAAAAGTTATGAACAGAATCGGTGACAAAAGGCAGCCTTGGCGGAGTCCAACCCTCACTGGAAACGTGTCCGACTTACTACCGGCAATGCGGACCAAGCTCTGGCACTGATCATACAGGGAGCGGACTGCCACAATCAGACAGTCCGATACCCCGTACTCTCTGAGCACTCCCCACAGGACTTCCCGAGGGACACGGTCGAATGCCTTCTCCAAGTCCACAAAACACATGTAGACTGGTTGGGCAAACTCCCATGCACCCTCAAGGACCCTGCCGAGAGTATAGAGCTGGTCCACAGTTCCACGACCAGGACGAAAACCACACTGTTCCTCCTGAATCCGAGGTTCGACTATCCGACGTAGCCTCCTCTCCAGTACACCTGAATAGACCTTACCGGGAAGGCTGAGGAGTGTGATCCCACGATAGTTAGAACACACCCTCCGGTTCCCCTTCTTAAAGAGAGGAACCACCACCCCGGTCTGCCAATCCAGTGGTACCGCCCCCGATGTCCACGCAATGCTGCAGAGTCCTGTCAACCAAGACAGCCCCACAGCATCCAGAGCCTTAAGGAACTCCGGGCGGATCTCATCTACCCCCGGGGCCTTGCCACCGAGGAGCTTTTTAACTACCTCAGCAACCTCATCCCCAGAAATAGGAGAGCCCACCACAGACTCCCCAGGCACTGCTTCCTCATAGGAAGACGTGTTGGTGGGATTGAGGAGGTCTTCGAAGTATTCCCTCCACCGATCCACAACATCCGCAGTCGAGGTCAGCAGAACACCATCCCTGCCATACACGGTGTTGATAGTGCACAGCTTTCCCTTCCTGAGGCGGCGGATGGTGGTCCAGAATTGCTTCGAAGCCGTCCGGAAGTCGTTTTCCATGGCCTCACCGAACTCCTCCCATGTCCGAGTTTTTGCCTCTGCGACCGCTGAAGCCGCACATCGCTTGGCCTGTCGGTACTTGTCCGCTGCCTCAGGAGTCCTATGAGCCAAAAGAACTCGATAGGACTCCTTCTTCAGCTTGACGGCATCCCTCACCGCCGGTGTCCACCAACGGATTCTAGGATTACCGCCACGACAAGCACCAACTACCTTGTGGCCACAGCTCCAATCAGCCGCCTCGACAATAGAGGCGCGGAACATGGTCCATTCGGACTCAATGTCCAGCACCTCCCTCGTGACATGTTCAAAGTTCTTCCGGAGGTGGGAATTGAAACTCTCTCTGACAGGAGACTCTGCCAGACGTTCCCAGCAAACCTTCACAATGCGTTTGGGCCTGCCAGGTCTGTCCGGCATCCTCCCCCACCATCGCAGCCAACTCACCACCAGGTGGTGATCGGTAGAAAGCTCCGCCCCTCTCTTCACCCGAGTGTCCAAAACATGAGGCCGCAAATCCGATGACACAACTACAAAGTCGATCATGGAACTGCGGCCTAGGGTGTCCTGGTGCCAAGTGCACATATGGACACCCTTATGTTTGAACATGGTGTTCGTTATGGACAATCTGTGACGGGCACAAAAGTCCAATAACATAACACCGCTCGGGTTCAGATCCGGGCAGCCATTCTTCCCAATCACGCCTCTCCAGGTTTCACTGTCGCTGCCAACATGAGCATTGAAGTCCCCCAGTAGAACGAGGGAATCACCCGGGGGAGCACTCTCAAGTACTCCCTCGAGTGAATCCAAAAAGGGTGGGTACTCTGAGCTGCGGTTTGGCGCGTAAGCGCAAACCACAGTCAGGACCCGTCCCCCACCCGAAGGCGGAGGGAAGCTACCCTCTCGTCCACCGGGTTGAACTCCAACGTACAGGCTCTGAGCCGGGGGGAAAACAAGAATTGCCACCCCAGCCCGTCGCCTCTCACTGCCGGCAACGCCAGAGTGGAAGAGAGTCCAGCCCCTCTCGAGAGAACTGGTTCCAGAGCCCTTGCTGTGCGTCGAAGTGAGTCCGACTATATCCAGCCGGAACTTCTCCACCTCGCGCACTAGCTCAGGCTCCTTCCCCCCCAGCGAGGTGACGTTCCACGTCCCAAGAGCTAGCTTCTGTAGCCGAGGATCGGACCGCCAAGTGCCCTGCCCTCGGCTGCCGCCCAGCTCACAACGCACCCGACCTCTATGACCCCTACTATGGGTGGTGAGCCCATTGGAGGGGGGACCCACGTTGCCTCTTCGGGCTGTGCCCGGCCGGGCCCCATGGGGACAGGCCCGGCCACCAGGCGCTCGCCATCGTGCCCCACCTCCGGGCCTGGCTCCAGAGGGGGGCCCCAGTGACCCACGTCCGGGCAAGGGAAATCTGGGTTCCTTGCTTGTTTTCTTCATAGAGGTCTTCGAGCTGCTCTTTGTCTGATCCCTCACCTAGGACCAGTTTGTCTTGGGAGACCCTACCAGGGGGCATAAAGCCCCCGGACAACATAGCTCCTAGGATCATTGGGACACGCAAACTCCTCTACCACGTTAAGGTGGCAGCTCAGAGAGGAGGGTCTAGAACATGTTTTGCTTTATTCATTATTGACATGTTTCTTGCTACTTTATGTTGTATATTGTTTACATGAGGTTTCCAATTCATTTTATCATCTATTATTACACGCAAAAATGTGTTTTCTTGTACCCTTTCAATGTATACTCTGTCTATTTGTGTTTGACTTGCTGAAAGACTGGCACATTCAACTTAATGGCAAAGACTACTTCCTGGTTACGGCAATACACTACTGCCATCTAGTGATTTAGAATTGCAACTGCATGCAAAGTAGTATATAATAATATAATCGGCATGACCAGATAATGTTAAAGTTTAAAATGTGCATTTTTTTTCCTCTGTCCAAATTGAATGAACAAATGCATTTGGTAAAAATAAATAAATAAATAAAATAAGTATTTTATTTAAAACCCATTTTTATCCAGGCTTTCACGGGCCACATACAATGTTGTGGCGGGCCAGAACTTGAGTTTGGCACCTGTGGTCTAGAACATGTTTTGCTTTATTCATTATTGACATGTTTCTTGCTACTTTATGTTGTATATTGTTTACATGAGGTTTCCAATTCATTTTATCATCTATTATTACACGCAAAAATGTGTTTGCTTTTACCCTTTCAATGTCTACGCCGTCTATTTGTATTTGTGTTTGACTTGCTGAAAGACTGGCACATTTAACTTAATGGCAAAGACTACTTCCTGGTTACGGCAATACACTACTGCCATCTAGTGATTTAGAATTGCAACTGCATGCAAAGCAGTATATAATAATATAATCGACATGACCAGATAATGTTAAAGTTTAAAATATGCATTTTTTTTCCTCTGTCCAAATTGAATGAACAAATGCATTTAGTACAAATAAAATAAAATAAAATAAGTATTTTATTTAAAACCCATTTTTATCCAGGCTTTTGCGGTCCACATAAAAAGATGTGGCGGGCCAGAACTGGCCCCCGGGCCTTGAGTTTGGCACCAGTGGTCTAGAACATGTTTTGCTTTATTCATTATTGACGTGTTTCTTGTTACTTTATGTTGTGTATTTTTTACATGAGATTTCAAGTTCATTTTTATCATCTATTGCTTTTTTTTTTTACCTTTTCAATATCTACTCTTGTCTATTCGTAATTGTGTTTGACTTTCCCTTCTACTGTTACCAAATAGTATTATTTTAGTTTTACTGAGATTCAAAGATAGTCTGTTTTTTTTGTCAAACCGTCTTATTAATTAGTTAATTTCTTCTGTTATTATTTGTATTAACTTTTGAGTGTCCTCTCCCGAACAAAAGATTATAGGCGATACAAAACCTGGAGATTTACGGGGTATTTTATTAAAATGAAACAAGAAAGTGCTGCACTGGGATCCAATATCATTTCAAATTCCCTCGAAATGAGCAGAATAGAAAACAGCCTAATACCTTTTGTGCATTAATGTACATATTACTAAATGAATAGTTAATGATGCATTCACTTTTTCCAATATTTTATAGCACAGTTAGGTTTCGTCCCATTCACTGGAATGCACAATTGGGCTGAAATATGCTCTTCTTAAACTGGCCTGAATTCCAAGCTGTCAGCATCCCTAAAATGCATTTCCTAATAGCCCTGCTGCACCTGGCAATCGATGGCGGGAGGCAGCATTTTGGGGGCTACGCATTACATTATGACACATTGTTTTGTTTCATCAGCTTGGCCTGCTGCATCCCTTTTTCTGTGTGATATGAGGATTGGCGATGGCAGTGGAGATAATTTATGTATGTCTGCAGCTCCGACCGGGTAAAGTGGGAAAAAAAAAAACACACAAAAAAAAAAAAAAAGCCAGAGTCCCTCCAGGCGTGTGTGTTTTATCTTAAGTAATAAAGAAGGACTGTGTGTGTTTGTGTATGAATATGTACAGTATGCGTCTGGGTGACAAAGATAAGAGAGTGGGACGCAGTTTGAGATTAGGGCTGACTTGCAGCCAGCTCCTATTTGATAGATAGTTCCCCTGCACCTTTCCACGAGTGCATCCACACAACATGTGTTTGTGTCAAGTCAACAGACGCTCCGGTTTGGATGACTTGGACTGCCAGCAAGAGGGTCAGGGGGGGGATATAAACGTCCAATATAAACCAGACTGCAGAGATTTATATTACCGTCAATTTCGGACTGTAAGGCGCACTTTAAATCCCTTTCATTTTCTCAAGAATTGTCTAATGTACTTACCGACCTCGAAGCTAATTTATTCGGTACATGGTGTAGGGAGAAGTGCGACCACGTAAGCAAAACGTGCGGACTGCAGGCTGACGCCTGTTCAATAAAAGGCGCTAGCAAGTACCCGGAAGCAAGCAACACCAAAACGTTGATGTTTCATTAAGAATATAGTACAGTGGTCCCCAAACTACGTCCAAAATCTGGCCCGCGTGAAATCCCAAGTTAAAAAAAACTAAATACATTTTCTACCGCTTGTTATTCTCGGTGTCCCCTTGCCGCTCTGGCAAATCATATTGTCTAAAAATAAATGTTCACATTGATAACGTGACATGCGCTCTTTCAGTCAATTAGTCTGCAAGGAATATATATATATATACATATATATATATATATATATATATATATATATATATATATATATATATATATATATATATATATATATATATAAATCCATCCATCCATTTTCTACCGCTTGTCCCATTTTGGAGTCGCGGGGGGTGTTGGAGCCTATCTCAGCTGCATTCGGGCGGAAGGCGGGTACACAAGTATATATATATATATATATATATATATATATATATATATATATATATATATTTTGACTCGGGCACCGAGTCAAAAAGTTTATATATATATATATATATATATATATATGTATTTATATATGTACACATATATATGTATATATATATATATATATATATATATATATATATATATATATATATATATATATATATATATATATATATATATATATATATATATATATACACACATATATATGTATATATATACACATGCATATGTACAGTATGCGTCTGGGTGACTTCCTACATATATATATATATATATATATATATATATATATATATATATACATATATATATATATATATATATATATATATATATATATATATATATACACATCCTTTTATTTTCTTAAAAATTGACAGTGCGCCTAATGTACGTATTCATTCTGGTTGTTCTTACCGGCCTCGAAGCAATTTTATTCGGTACATGGTGTAGTGATAAGTACATATATACATATATATATACAAAAGACGCACCGGGTACTTGCTACCGCCTTTTATTGAACAGGCGTTAGCTTGCAGTCCACACATTTCGCTTATGTTGTCACACTTATCACTACACCATGTACCGAATAAAATTGCTTCGAGGCCGGTAAGAACAACCAGAATGAATACGTACATTAGGCGCACTGTCAATTTTTGAGAAAATAAAAGGATTTTAAGCGTGCCTTCCAGTCCGAAAGGGCCCCGAGTCAAAACGTTTGGGGACCCCTGATATAGTACATTACACACAGCGCTCAAAAATCGGTCTAAATATTTTAATACAACTTTGGTAAGCTATGAAGCTCCACCGCCTGATGGATTGTCGGAGCATCACGGCTACCATAGTCAGATGTACTGTGCTTCAATATATGGGTATTATTACGCAGTGTGTATAAAGACCCCAAAATGGCACCTATTGGGAGACATACAGTATCATCTGGCGGTTTGTTTCGACCTATTATGCGAAATCAACTTTTCTTACCTACTGGTCAGATGTACATGTGATGATGTACTTGGGATCTGAATAAGTCCCGAAAATGTGCGCTGTAGCCAGTGAGCTCCTTCTTTTCATCTATACTCTTGTCGTGGGGCATTCATCCTCCACCGTTGCCTTTTTGAATGCAAAGTGGCGTACAGTTCTAACTTATATCCGCCAGTAGACTCGCTATGGAAGCGCCAGAAACCGCAACAAAAGATGACGGGAAGAAGACGCGGTCAAAAAAGCGGATTGTGAAACATTTTTGACCAACGAACCACCTTTACATGTTATGTAGACCACGAGGAAGTGTTTTAAATGTAGAAAAAAACAATATCTTGGTGTGTTCGGGTCTGTGGGACCCGTTTTCATTTTTTATTAAAAGAAAAATGATACAATTAATTAATTTTTCAAACTGAGACTCACTGACTTTGGCTCATTTTCTGTGAAGAACTTATATCAGAATACATATCTAATGACCACACACATTTCTGGTACATATAAGATGTCCGGGTCTAATAGAAGTGTGGAAATTGATGTTCTGTGTAACACACACACACACACACACACACACACACACACACACACACACACACACACACACACACACACACACACACACACACACACACACACACACACACACACAGCAGGCCTAGACAGGAGGAGGACAGAGTGTAGGTACACAGAACATCAGAGGGTCAAATGTGCGAGAAAATGAGAGCAGACAGTGTTGACAAACAATGTTGCAACCTTGTGTGGGAACCGCAGATGCAGAAACACAAAAGAAGAATCCCTGTGGGATGCAGAAACTGGCAGAGAAATTTTCCGTGCAACGTTCATATTGTTGTTACTCAGCCAGCGTTTGTGGGTCTGATGGACCCGTTGCATTTTGTGGCTTTTAATGCCTCACAATCAAACACTTTTATGTTAAAAATACTGAACACAAAATGCAACGGGTCCATCAGACCCACAAACGCTGGCTGAGTAACAACAATATGAACATTACACAAGGGTTGTGCGCATTTTGTATGAAAATAGTCCCTGAATAAAGCCGATCATAGGCAGTGCGCCTTATAGTCCGGTGCGTCTTATAGTCCGAAAAATGCAGTATTCACTGTTGCATATAATGTTACGGATTTTTCAGTGAATCCCGCACTATGGCGTTCACAACATTTGTAAATCAACTAATGGTAATGTGGCGATGACTAAAACATGCTTTGACTGTTTGTTTACAAACCAGTGTCGCTTTTGTCAAGTGACACTGTTAATGTCACGATGACACATTTGCTGCTTTGACTGTCGCCATCCCGATCTTTTTTTTTTTTTTTTTTTTTCTTCTCACCTCTAATAGGAAGACTCGGCTGCAGCTTTTAGGTACACTGCACACTCGTGCCTCTTCAGCATCCAGACACTTTCTGTTCATGCTTTATACGGAGCACCCTGCATACATGCATTTTACCAATAAGGCTACAGTAGGGATGGGAGTTCATGTGGCCCCATTCCTAGGTGCATCGGGGTAAACCATTTTGCAATGCAGTCTGCTGAAAATGATGGAAAGTGTGACTCTACGCAACAACTTATGCTGTGGACAAAGTTGGGAATTGCCACAGAACACATTTTAAGATATTCATGTGTCAGGTAAATCGTGACAAATGGGCAGAGGTGGGTAGAGTAGCCAGAAATTGTACTCAAGTAAGAGTACTGTTACTTTAGAGATTTATTACTCAAGTAAAAGTAAGGAGTAGTCACCCAAATATTTACTTGAGTAAAAGTAAAAAGTATGTTGTGAAAAAACTACTCAAGTACTGAGTAACTGATGAGTAACATACACACTCATATCATATATATATATATATATATATATATATATATATATATATATATATATATATATATATATATATATATATATATATATATACATACATACATATACATTGATATATACAGTATATAATTTATAAGTATTTATTTTGCTGTTTTTGTTTATTACCTGATTCTGATGACTTGCGTTGATTGTAATCAGACAGTCGTGATGATAACGTCCACGTTTTCAAATGGAGGAGAAGAAACGTTCCTCCTTTCTGTCTAATACCACATGAAAGTGGTGGGTTTTTGGCATCCTATTTGTCCAGCTTCCATATTCGTTTTTATACACTTTACAAGAAATATATTGGCGTCAAACTCCGTAGCTTGCTAGCTTGTTTACGCTGGCTTTCGGAGACTCTTGTTTTGAAAGCGCAGGCGCGATGGAGCGGCACTTTTATTGTGAAGACAGGAACGTCCTCATGTGCGGTCAGTCTTGAGGCTTTTGACGGTACGGTTGAAATAAAACAAGTATCTTTTTTCCTTCACACTTTTGATTGATTGATTGGAACTTTTATTAGTAGATTGCACAGTACAGTACATATTCCGTACAATTGACCACTAAATGGTAACACCCCAATAAGTTTTTCAACTTGTTTAAGTCAGGTCATGTGACCACCTGGCTCTGTTTGATTGGTCCAACGTCACCAGTGACTGCATCTGATTGGTGGAACGAAGTGAAACGTCACCAGTAAGGCAGGCACTTTGAAGGTCTGTCTGACAGACCAAAACAAACAAAGCGTGCATTAACAGATCGATAAAAATTAGTAGCGAGTAGCGAGCTGAATGTAGATAAAAGTAGCGGAGTAAAAGTAGCGTTCCTTCTCTATAAATATACTTAAGTAAAAGTAAAAGTATGTTGCATTAAAACTACTCTTAGAAGTACAATTTATCCCAAAAGTTACTCAAGTAGATGTAACGGAGTAAATGTAGCGCGTTACTACCCACCTCTGCAAATGGGGCCATGTGAATCCACTTCCTACCGTATATAGAGTCCACGGATTACTGACGTAACTTCTGAGTAATCAAGTCCAATAAGTACAACACAAGCAATTTATCTCACCAGAGGTAATGCAAATTCAAGTAATTTGTTCCAGACACCCAAACATTTTACAAAACCCAAAACCAATGAAGTTGGCACGTTCTGTAAATCGTAAAAAAAATTAATACAATGATTTGCAAATCCTTTTCAACGTATATTCAATTGACTAGACTGTGTTCGAACTGAGAAACGTAATTTATTTTTTGCAAATTATCATTAACTTCGAATTGAATGGCAGCAACATATTGCAGAAAAAGTTGGCACAGGGGCATTTTTACCACTGTGTTACATGGCCTTTCCTTTTAACAACACCCAGTAAACGTTTGGGAACTGATTAGACCCATTTTTGAAGCTTTTCAGGTGGAATTCTTTCCCATTCTTGCTTGTTGTACAGCTTAAGTTGTTCAACAGTCCGGGGTCTCCGCTGTGGTATTTTAAGTTTTATATTGTGCCACACATTTTCAATGGGAGACAGGTTTGGAATGCAGGCAGGCCAGTCTAGCACCCGCACTCTTTTACTATGATGCCACGCTGTTGTAACATGTGACTTGGCATTGTCTTGCTGAAATAAGCAGGGGCGTCCATGATAGCGTTGCTTGGATGGCAACATATGTTGCTCCAAAACCTGTATGTACCTTTCAGCAGTACATACAGTACCTTCACAGTTGTGTAAGTTACCCATACCTTGGGCACTAATACACCCCCATACCATCACAGATGCTGGCTTTTGAACTTTGCGCCTTTAACAGTCCGGATGGTTCTTTTCCTCTTTGGTCCGGAGGACACGACGTCCACAGTTTCCAACAAAAATTTGAAATGTAGACTCGTCAGACCACAGAAAACTTTTCCACTTTGCATCAGTCCATCTTAGATGAGCTCGGGCCCAGCAAAGCCGGCAGCGTTTCTGGGTGTTGTTGATAAATAGCTTTCGCTTTGCAGAGTAGAGTTTTAACTTGCACTTACAGATGTAATGACAGATTGTAGTTACTGACAGTGGTTTTCTGAAGTGTTCCTGAGCCCATGCGGTGATATCCTTTACACACTAAAGTTTGTTTTTGATGCAATACCGCCTGAGGGATCGAAGGTCACGGGCATTCAATGTTACATGCAGTGATTTATCCAGATTCTCTGAGCCTTTTGATGATATTACGGACCGTAGATGTTTAAATCCCTAAATTCCTTGCAATAGCTGGTTGAGAAATGTTGTTCTTAAACTGTTGGACAATTTGCTCACGCATTTGTTCACAAAGTGGTGACCCTCGCCCCATCCTTGTTTGTGAATGACTGAGCATTTCATGGAAGCTGCTTTTATAACCAATCATGGCACCCACCTGTTCCCAATTAGCCTGTTCACCTGTGGGATGTTCCAAATAAGGTTTTGATGAGCATTTCTCAACTTTCTCAGTCTTTTTTGTCACTTGTGCCAGCTTTTTTGAAACATGTTGCAGGCATCAAATTCCAAATGAGCTAATATTTGCAAAAAATAACAATGTTTTCCAGTTAGAACATTACATATCTTGTCTTTGCTGTCTATTCAATTCACTATAGGTTGAAAATGATTTGCAAATCATTGTATTCTGTTTTTATGTACCATTTACACAACGTGCCAACTTCCCTGGTTTTGGGTTTTGTAACATAAAACATATTTTTTAGATGATAAGTACAGTTTAGATGAATGAAATGGATGAATTAATAATTTAAAGAAAAACTACACAATTCTTATGCAAGACAAGAAGACACGTCTTTCCCTTTTCTGTGTGTTATACACAGAAAAAAAATGCTAGCAAAAGGCGGCTAACAATGCAGGTAATGGAAATTCACCTATTCTGCCTATAAAGGTCTCTATAAAACATTCAAACACCTGTTTTATACCCATACAGTGGTGTGATCACTAATCATAAATAATCATTCAAGTTTTACTTGACTTTGGCCACAACACAACATGATAGAGTGAGACCAGTTCTGTTATCGGTTCAAAGAGGAGACGATGCAGCCGGAGAGAGAAAGGAAGGAAGTCAGGCTGCAAATCTAGTATGATATGCTGGCTAAAGTTAAACCTCTACAGAGTCTTTATTTCTCTAATAATATATCCTGAACATATACGTGTGTATGTTGACAATAAATAGATTTTCTATTCTATATATATATATATTTGTTAATACTTTTTCTGCACTGCTGCTTTGACCACGTAAACAATAGACTCGAGTCGGCTGTACAGTTAGCTATGCTACGAGCTACGTCGTTAACATAATAACGGATTATAACACTAACTGGTCCATTGCCAAACACAGAAGGTACTGATACAATCAAAAGTAGGAAAATCAGTCTTTATTTTGCCGAAGGACGATGACGCTATTGTCATACAGTAGAAGGCTAAGCTAGCTACACAACAAATCGAGCTTTGCTTTGCTAACGTATCATTCACACATTTCTAACCACCTGTTAATACCTACCGTTTTGTTGTCTCCTCCTTTGCCATAAATAGTTAAAAATAGTTTTTAATGGAAAATTCATCTTTTTGTGAAAGTTTGTGAGTGAAGCAGGACTCTTCATTCCACACACGGAGCGACTTCTTCAGAGTTGAAAGCACATTGCCACAAATCACGAAAGTTCAAATTATGGCACTTTTTACGTCGGATATTGTGTTGTGACTTGCGCTGGGTAAAGTAACCAACAATAGAGCATTTTCCTCATTGGGTTTCATCGTAGAAACGAAGTGGAACACCCGGTCCTACATCAATTAAAAATGGCAGATTGACGCAAAGATATTCGGGGAAATTTAGACCATATATGGATAATCCGCTGATGTCACGGGTCAGAAAACGTCATGTAAATTCCAAAAGGACAGAGCTAGTATGAAGGAAGGCAAGATTGTTTTACAAATATGTTTCAAAACGTCACATTTTTAGGACTTATGCAGATCCCAAATACACATAAGCAGGTATCAGTAGGTAAGAAAGGTTAGTTTTGCATAAATAGGGGAGGCAATAGTAGTTTTTGCATTAGCCATTCTATTTTGTTATACAAATTGTATGTAGCATTCAAAACTACAAATTTGCTACATCATCTGGTTTACAACAACACTAGCAAATTCTAAATTTAATTAATAGGATTATCTTTATAGAAATGTGTAAGTTTCTGTCCTATAATCTATTGTCAAAATATCGGATCGGGACTGAGGCCAAAAATGTTGTTTGGGACATCCCCACTGAGAATAATAAGAATATAGTTTTGAGACACTTGTGATTTAGGGCTATATAAATAAACATTGATTGATTGATTGATTGATTAAAATAGTAATTGCATGCAGCCTCTTAGGGGTATTGTTGGAATATTTGTTTCTAAATCATCACAAAAGCTTTGTATTACATTGAGTTCCTGGCATGGGGACGGGAGCTGTCTTTGGGGCCTACCAGGAGGAAGGCTCGTAAAACTCCACTGTGACTTCAAAGCGGACAGATGGCAGGATCTGCCCAATTTCCAGACAAACTTTTTTTGAAGTATTTTACGAACTCTCTTTGAACTATTTTATGGAACTCTTTTTGAACTATTTTATGGAACTCTTTTTGAACTATTCTACGACCTCTCCTTTTGAACGGTTCGGTAACCAAAGGTAACGCTGTTTACGACCCACTTCTCTCTGGAAGCAGCTGTGGTCAGGTGGGGGAGAAAGTCAAATACAGAAGGAAGACTGCAATCTTTTGTCAGAGCGTGCTGAGATACTGTACAAGGGTATAGTGTGCCCAGGCGTGTCTCCTCAATTGAGTCCAAACTGAATTCTGTCTCCGTTTGATTCTTTGCCTCTTGTCTTGTTTAATAGATGTCATCAGTGTTTGAACCTGACAGTTATCAGTAAGTTGTTATACAAATCGGGGGTCAGCAACCAGCGGCTCTTTAGTGCCGCCCTAGTGGCTCCCTGGAGCATTTTTAAAAATGATTGAAAATGGAAAAAGATGGGGGGAAAATATTTGTTTTTGTTTTTGTATGTTTTTTGTTTGAGGACAAACCTTCCCAATTGTTAGAAAGCCCACTGTTTAATATGTTTGTGTGTATGCTTGACTGATGAGAGTATTTGGTGAACATCGTTTTGTCCTACTAATTTTGGCGGTTCTAAAACTCGCCGTAATGTGCACTGTGACGCAATAGCTAGTTTACATGTAAAATCTTCCACTCCTTATTTTTCTCTTTTTGTCCACCAATTGTTTTATGCTGTGCGTGAATGCACAAAGGTGCGCTTTGTTGATGTTGTTGACTTGTTGGAGTGCTAATCAGGCATATTTGGTCAGTGCATGACTGCAAGCTAATCAATGCTAACATGCTATTTAGGCTAGCTGTATACGAAGTGAATTATATTTGTATAGCGCTTTTCTCTAGTGACTCAAAGCACTTTACGCAGTGAAACCCAATATCTAAGTTACATTTAAACCAATGTGGGTGGCACTGGGAGCCGTTGGGTAAAGAGTCTTGCCCAAGGATACAACGGCAGTGACTAGGTTGGCAGAAGCTCGGATCGAACCTGCAACCCTCAAGTTGCAGGCACGGCCACTCTACCAACCGAGCTATACCTGTACATATTGCATCATTATGCCTCATTTGTAGGTATATTTGATCTCATTTAATATCCTTTACTTTCATCCTATTTGTATATAATTTAGTTTTGCATGTCTCATGACACATTATCTGTATATAATATTGGCTGCATTTCAGATAGTTGTTTGTGTGCCGTGTTGTTCCAGACCACAGCAAACATTACCTACCTTGCCAAATATTGTAATAAATCTATTAAAAGAAGACTGTTTGCCGTTTCCTTTTAACTTGGACACACACATCTATACCTTTGGCTATTAAAAGCCAGTAATGTCCAGGAGTTATCTCACCTTCTGAGTAGCATCTGATTTACTAATGTTTTCTAATGTCATAAAAATGTGTAGAATGAATATTAAATTCCAACCTTTCTGTCAACGAAGATTTGCTTCAGCCTGCGACACATAGTCATTTTGATAGTAGGCTATTATAGCTAATATAGACACTTACGCCATGTGTTGCCTTCATTATAAGACTTACCGTATTTTTCGGACTATAAGTCGCAGTTTTTTTCATAGTACGACTTATATATGTTTTTGTCCTTCTTTATTATGCATTTTCGGCAGGTGCAACTTCTCCTCCGAAAATTACGGTATATACAACTTTTAATTTTTTTGCGGCTCCAGACAGATTTTTTATTTTTATTTTTTGGTTCTTTCAACGTTTTGGGTTGCCGATCCCTGAACTATACTTTGTTTATACTATTCGACCCACGATCTCAAGTGTGCCCTCTGTGCAATTGGGATCATCTGCAGCCCTAATAAGGACAGCAGTAAAGAGAGAATGAATGGATGGATTTCCATCAAATTCAGTAACCCCAGATTTCCCTTTTCCCGAGAAATCCACGAATATATCCAGACGTCAGTGTTACTTTTCTTATAAATGGATTCCCACTTAAGTCTGCTGAGAACAAGCCCTCAGGAATGTTCCAAGAGGACTGTCGGTACATTTAGACATAGTCACTCTCTGCAGCATTTTCACTTCCAAGTTGCCAGAGAGGCTGAAAAGTGACCCACCTTTCATGACACTGCAATCTTGGGCTGAACCCAAAGTTACCCCGCTAATCTGCAAATCCCTCCGCATGATACTGACTCAAGGCAAACAGAAGATCTGACAGAGGAGGAAACAGAGCACAGAGCTGAAAGGTAGAAGACAACAAGAGACAGGTGGCAGAAAATGAGGGCAGGCGGGGAGCCGATTGACTGGGAAATGAAAAGGAAGGGATGTTGCGATCCAATTCTGTGAATGTTCTCGTTTATTTATAAGGCTGTCGGAATAAATGAGTTAACTCGCGATTAATCCCAATAAATATCACGTCAAACATGTACACTGTTGGATTAATCATGCAGTCTATTTTGACCGTACGAGCTCATTTACCTTAGGCCAGGGGTCGGCAACCCAAAATGTTGAAAGAGCCGTATTGGACCACAAATACAAAAAATAATCGGTCTAGAGCTGCAAAAAAATAAGACTTATATAAGTGTAATAATGAAGGCAACACATGATGTAAGTGGCTAATTAGCTATACTAGCCTACTATCAAAATGACTATGTGTCGCAAATCTTTGTTGACAGAAATGTTGAAATGTAATATTTATTCTACACACTTTTACAACATTGGAAAACATTAGTAAAACTTCTCAGGGTGTGAGATAACTCCTGGAAATGACCAAAGGGTATAGATGTGTGTGTCCAAGTTAAAGGAAACGGCAGGACGTCTTCTTCTAATGGATTTATTACACTCTTTGCAAACTGGGTAACGTTTGCTGTGGTCTGGAACACACTGTAAAAACTGTTGCCTGGATCTAACTCAATGAAGAGCAACATTTTCCAAGCAATTTTTGTTAGTTTAGTCAACTAATTGGTATTTTGAGTAAGTAGAACTCAATAATATGCATTTCGATTTATGCAAAAAAATTAAGTTGCGTTTACAGAAAAAGCCAAGAAATTGAGTAAAATCAATGTAAAAAAAACATCAGCATATTAAACACACAAGACTTAATTAAAATAAGTAACATTTAAATGAAAAAATAATTTTTGTACTCAATTTTATTAATTTTGACCAATTTACCCTTTCTTTGTTTTGAAAATGGAAACTGCTTAAAATAATTACTTAGAATAATAATAAAAAAATCAAGACATATCAAATTCCAACCTTTATTAAATCATTACCATATAAAAACAGTGGCAATGAGCTGGACAGTATGAACGGTCAACATCCATATTATACAAGAATGCATGACCTCAACTTTTTAAAGTGCTGTTGCAACATGGCACACAAACAACTATCAGAAATGCAGCCAATATTATCTAAAGATAATGTGTCATGAGACATGGACAAATAAACTAAATACACAGAGGACATAAGTAAAGGAAATTAAATGAGCTCAAATATACCTACAAACAAGGCATACTGATGCAATATGTACGTACAGCTAGTCTAAATAGCATGTTAGCATCGATTATCTTGCAGTCATGCAGTGACCAAATATGCCTGATTAGCACTCCAACAAGTCAATAACATCAACACAGCTCACCTTTGTGCATTCACGCACAGTATAAAATGTTTGGTGGACAAAATGCTACAGAAATGCTCCCTGGGATCACTACCGCCTTCTACCACCAGGAGGCGGGATTACTGCGAGCCTCACACAGTGCGTCCTCGCAGCAGTTTTATGATTGCTCAGCACAAGAAATACGTTACACACATACAGTTGTTGACAAAATACACTGTACATTATATACCTCAGCTAACTAAACTATGGAAATGTATAACATAGTTCATATAGCAATACGGTCTCACTGCACAACAGGCCAGCAGTTAGCCGAGTCATTGCGCAATCCATGGTGAGGCTCAACTCAGTGACGTGCCTCAACTGGCTGCTGACTCACCGCAAGTCTCTTCTCGGTATTTGAACGGCAAATGTGAAAATTCAGCGATTTTGAATAAAAGATCATCTAAAACTGGTGAAGTTAAATGGAAAATATCTTTATAGTATAATCACTGGATACATATAACAATTTAATTTTTTTTTTTTCTTTTTAAATTTTTTTTCTTTCCATGATGGCAGGTGAGGCCCTGCCTCACCTGCCTCCCCTGACTGCACGTCACTGCTATTCACTTTGTATATGTCTGCGGTGCGACTAATAAATGGAAAAAAAAAAAAAATTCTATAACTTAGTGCAGGGGTGTCAAACTCATTTTAGCCCAGGGGCCGCATGGAGGAAAATATGTGCACACGCTATTAAAATCACGACATTAAAACTAAAAAATAAAGACGACTTCAGATTGTTTCCTTTGTCTTACTTTGGCCAAAAATAGAACAAACACATTCTGAAAATTTTACAATAAAAATACAGAAACAATTACCATGAAGGAAAGAAGAAAGTGAATTAATGTTTATAACTGAATACATTTACATATCCATAAACATTTTTTTTTTCTTTTGTATTATTTTTTTTAATTAATTAATTAACATTTATGACAACATTTTTCCAAAACACAATATAGAATGTGAGATACAACAGGATAATGCATACATTTATCATTTGTTTTCAAAACGGTTACAAAAAAGCGAGACCCCAAAAACATACTGTGGGACCCCATTTTTATGACTTGATGGGGTCCCCGGGACCCCATTTTGAAAATTCCTAGCGCCAACACTGATGGAGTATCGGGTCTTGACTTTGACACCTAGTACTTAGTGGGTGCAGCTTATATACCGGTGTGCTCTATAGTCCGGAAAATACGGTAATTAGCTGATAGCTGCTTGTCAGCCGGGGGACTAAGAATAAATAGAGTCAGTCAGAGAAGATCAGTGTTTGTGACCGCCATTGAAAGGCATTAATCAGCATTGTTAATCACATACTGTACTTTATTAGGATAGCCGTCCGATACTGGTTGTTCGATAGTGAAAATTATAGAAGTAATTAACAAAGGATCTACAGAAAAGAGAGGGAGAGGTATATTGATGAAAGGTAAAACAAACTAAAGGTACTTAGTGCAAAAGTACTGTATCAAATCTGAGGAATGAGTCAGAACAAGATACATGGAGTTGAAGTTGCGTCATCGTCAATCAGTCGCCTGCCTGATCAACCATGTCAACCTCTGCAGGCAAGCAGTTTGTGCATTTGAATCCAAATAAGAATGATCTCACAAGTTGTTGTTTGACTCTGGTTTCTCTCGAAGCGCTAATTAGAGGGCATAATATCAAACCTTTGCAAAAAATGAGCCACAGAAAGAACAACAAACACGCAATATAATAAGCCAACAAGCATCTATTGGACCGGAGCCTCTCTTCAAACTTCACAAGGCCGACCGAGAGTAAAGTCAGCCTATTTCCTTTCATTTGATGTGTCAAGCTTGAACCCAATCGAGGTGAAAGCGAGTCCTTGGAAGGGCTTTTCCTCAAAGCCCCGGCAAATCTCATTGTCTGCTTATCAGGCTCGAATTTACTCTGCCTTACGGACATATTCCCTTGGAGAATTTGGGATAATAACTGAAGTGATGACTGTCATGATGAGGCTCATTCTTTTTCCTTCCTGCTTTTTTATGGCATCCTTCCCTGTGTGTATTCCAGTTATCCCCTACCGATATGGGCCATTTGATCCAAACTGTGCCATATCTTTGGTGTATTTCTCTTTTTTCCCTAATCTAATTTCGATATTACCCATATTGAACCGCTCAAAAATGGGTATCGGTCCATCTAGGGAAACATCATTTTATTTTTGTACGAGGTTCCTGACTCGTTTGAGTAACAGGACTGAAAGTAGCAGGAGTGAGTTCCTCTGCATAGAATAAGCAAACGGCCAAAGAAAGACGTTCGGGTAATGTTTACCAGTTACTATATAAATATAAATGTGTAACTGCCTTGTAATATTAATTCATAATTGCCTATACATTTGATTATCAGATTTTGTGTTTACTTATTAAAACATTGATGGATAACTCAAGGTGCCAATCTAATATTTATATATTTTTTTATTTTACAATTTTTTTTTATACATTTAATTACCGTATTTTTCGGACTGTAAGGCGCACTTAAATTAATTTCATGTTTTCAGAACTCAATAGTGCGCCTTATAACCCGGTGGGCCTAATGTGAGGAATACATTTGGTTGCGCTTACCGACCTCGAAGCTATTTTATTTGGTACATGGTGAAATGATAAGTGTGACCAGTAGATGGCAGTCACACATAAGAGATATGTGTAGACTGCACTATGATGGCAGTCACACATAAGAGATAAGTGTAGACTGCAATATGACTCAAGTAAACAACACCAACATTTTATAAGTTCCATTGAAAATTTACAACATCACACAGCGCTCAAAAATCTATCAACATGTTTTAATACCACTTTGGTAAGCTATGAAGCCGCAGCGCTTGATGGCTTGTACTGTGATTCAACATTCGAGTATTATTATGGTGTGTGTATAAGGTAAGACATATTATTCAAAAGCAACTTTTCTTACCTTCTGGTACCTACTGATCTGTATTTGGGATCTGCATAAGTCCTGAAAATTTGGCTAGACCCACTTATTGGCAGTGCGCTTTATAATCCGGTGCGCCCTATGGTCCGGGAAATACGGTAATAATATATTTGTAGCATGATTGGATAGTATTAAAATTTAAAATGTATGCAATTTCATGCAGTACACATATGTTTTCTGTCAAGATGGAAAAAACAAATACATTTAGTAAGAAAAATTAAGTACTTATTTTTTTTTCATTTGTACTTATTTATTTCGGAATTTTTTTTATTTTTATTTATTCTATAAATGTATTCATCATACAATTTGTTTTCTATTCTTTTTTTAAATTCAAAATACACATACATTTTTAAATGATTGGGTGAGTCAGATCTGGGCCCCAGACCTTAAATTTGACACCTGTGACATGGCGCTAATAACAATTAAAAAATATATGATTTACGTAACAGGACTGTGTTAAAATTTTAACCCCACATCATATTTGTAATATCATCCAATATACATAAAATAAATTAATTAACTCACGTTGAGCCGCCTGATACCAATATTTGTGATTTGAGTATTGGTCGATACTAATACAATTCCTATCAATATCAGCAAGATTCATACATTATATTATTACTTTGTAGTGTGAAATGTGAGAAAAGGCTGATCAAGTGAAACTACTCCAACAGAGATCAATGGTAGGGAAGAAAAACACTAACGTATTTACTAACTGGAACTGACTTGTGCTCTCTTTAAATTGAAGTGGCGTGGTAATTTGTCTTTGGCGGCACCTTGTAGTCGCAATAATGCATGAAGTTGAACAGTAAAATTTAGGGGTACTGACTATTTTCTAATACGCTTCTGCCTTGGAGACTTTGCAGCTGCAGGTAAAATGCAAGTACAATTATTTTTTAACTAGTTTATATTGACAAATGCAATATTGTTCGGTTTAGGACACTTATTACGTTTGCCGAATGTCTGTGCTATTTTTTGCTCAGCTACACAATGTCGGCTGCTTGCTAGACAACAGCAATGACTTGTAGCAGAGCTTATAGCGGAGATTTTAGATGCAAGCCGATGCTAGTTTGTTTGATGATATTGGATCGGGACACCACAAATTTTAACTATGAGTATATTATATACCGTATTTTTCGGACTATAAGTCGCAGTTTTTTTCATAGTTTGGCCGGGGGTGCGACTTATACTCAGGAGCGACTTATATGTGAAATTATTAACACATTACCGTAAAATATCAAATAAAAGTATTCAGCTCATTCATGTAAGAGACTAGACGTATAAGATTTCATGGGATTTAGCGATTAGGAGTGACAGATTGTTTGGTAAACGTATAGCATGTTCTATATGTTATAGTTATTTTAAATTGCCTTTCAAAAGTCTATTCTTGGTGTTGGGTTTTAACAAATAAATTTCCCCCAAAAATACGACTTATAGTCCAGTGCGACTTATGTATGTTTTTTTTTCTTTCTTTATTATACATTTTCGGGAGGTGCGACTTATACTCCGGTGCGACTTCTACTCCGAAAAATACGGTATACATATATATATATATATATATATATATATATATATATATATATATATATATATATATATATATATATATACCGTATATTAAATATATTATATTAAAAAAAAAAGAAATATATATATATATATATATATATATATATATATACCGTATATTAAATATATTATATTAAAAAAAAAAGAAATATATATATATATATATATTTTTTTTTTATTTTATTTTTTTTTAATTTTTTTTTTTATTATAATCAAATTATTTCATGGTTACCCTATTTTCCGGACCATAGGGCGCATCGGATTATAAGGTGCAGTGTTTTTGCGCTTTCATGGCGACTTTATTGACAGATATAAGTCAGAACTTTACACTACTTTATATAAGTCCTATAACAAGAAGACAGAGAAAAAGAAGAAGCTTATCCACTAAGGCGTCGGCACGGACTACAAAGGTGAACACGCCCGATTTTTCAGGATTTATGCAGATCCCAAATACAGATCAGCAGGTACCAGAAGGTAAGAAAAGTTGCTTTTGCATAAAATTGCCAAACAAAACGCCAGATAATATGTCTTACCTTATACACGCACCATAATAATAATCGTAGGTTTAATGCGTCGACAATCCATCAAGGGGTGCGGCTTCATAGCTTACCAAAGTCGTACTAAAACATTTTGATAGATTTTTAAGCGCCCTGTATAATGTTTTATATTTTTAATGGAACATATAACATATTGGTGTTGTTTACTTGAGTCATATTGCCATCATAGTGCAGTCTACACGTATATTTTATGTGTGACTGCCATCTACTGGTCACACTTATCATTACACAATATACCAAATACAATTGCTTGGAGGTTGGTAAGCAAAACCAGATTTATTCCGTACATTAGGCCGGGTTATAAAACGCACTGTCGAGTTTTGAGAACAAAAAAATAATTATAAGTGTGCCTTATAGTCCGGAAAATACAGTAAGTATAATTTAGGAAGCAGTGACAGGCAACAAGTAATGCATTTTCTGTCTTAAGTTATATTCAATGTTCAATCAGATCAACTTGAATCATACTGTGCTAAATGAACAAATAAAAAATATTTATATATAATTCATATATAATATTTTCGCAAATGCCACCGATTCATTAAAACGGACAAGTTGTTTTTTTAACACCAGGGTTCATTAATGCCAGTGACTTCTATGTAACGACCGTATACACTTAAGGAATAGTTCAATTACATGAATATCATGTTGTGTTAATAATGCTTTGCACAAATAATATATGCTACTAAGCAGGCCGAACTCGAACCTCCGTTGCCCCGAGTTAAGCAGGGCCAAACCAATAAAGACAACCTTGTATTGCTGACAAGACCGACTCAACAGTCTGCGCCTCAGTGCCACATTTACGACAACAGCTTTCTTCCTACTACTGTTTTCTGTGACTGAACAAGATTCTTAGAACATCCTGTTCCCTTGTTGCCATGTACTAATACATTATTGGTGAACCTCATTGTTGTTTGCCACAAGAGGATTTTGTCACTTAACTGCAAGGGAAACGAGAAATAAGTCCTTTTGTGATCCAATTCATTTTGCCTTGTACCATCAATAATAGCACAAAGTGTTCTTCGGGTGTGTTAGGTTGTGTATGTTATTCAGACATTCTCCTCAAGGAGTGTGCTTATTTTACTTTCTGGGATGGTTTAAATAAACAATTGAAATATAAGTCTCACAACTTCAAAGTGGTACTGCATTCACATTGGAATACGTATTAGTGACATGATGATCGTAAATGTATAGGATAGGCAAATATAAGCTTTGGCTTCAGCTTATTCTTTTTTCGGTCATTCTTTTTATTTTATTTTATTTTTGTGTGTAAATGTGTATGATTGTTAAATATGTATAATCTGTACTGTTAAACTGGTCACACAAAATGGTTGATGGTTGATTATATGACCGAAATAAACTTATTTAATTAATTCATTCATTCATTCATCGTATTTTCTGGGCACTGGTATTTAAGCTCACCCATCAAGTTTTAGAAGAAAAACAAATATTTGCACATATATTAGCCGCACCAACCAATAAGCCGCAAATATATACATTGTGAAATTAGATATTTGTAAATGTTTACTTACATGCCTTAATTATTTCCTAAAACACGTAACACGGCAGTAAAACGGCTGATGAAACAAAACAGAAGTCATTGTCATGGACCCACGAGCTGCGGAAGCTGGCTCTCCAATCAGCTAAACCAGGGGGGTCAAACTCATTTTAGTTTGAGTTTGAGTTTGAGTTTATTTCGAACAAGCAAACATACAACATGATACATCACAATTTCCAGTTTCTCTTTTCAACATGTTCAAAAAGGAGTAGGAAGAAGCAGAGCTTATTTAATCCTACCCCTTTTTCCTTTACATAGCAGATGCTAAAACTTTTGTTCCCTTCCTGTTCCCAATTTATTCACAATACACTGCATAAGTAATCACAATAAAAATAAATAATTGGTGAAGTAAGTTGTATTTCATATGATAAGATGAGTAAAATTATTTTGAGAATGAATGAATGGATGGATGAAATAAATTCAGAATGTCTATCATGGTTCTTCTTCTTTGTACTTTGTAAACACTTTAAGTTTGAAGAGTCTCTTGAAGTGGATCATATTAGTACATTGTTTGATTGCTTTGCTTAGTCCATTCCATAATTTAATTCCACATACTGATATACTGAAGTTTTTAAGTGTTGTACGTGCATACAAATATTTTAAATTACATTTTTCTCTAAGATTGTATTTCTCATTTTAGTTTGGGGTCCACTTGGAGAAAAATCTACTCCCTAGTGGGCCGGACTGGTAAAATCATGGCATGATAACTTAAAAATAAAGACAACTTCAGATTGTTTTCTTTGTTTAAAAATGGATAAAGCACGTTCTAAAAATGTAAAAATTATAATGTTGTTTTTTTTTACACTTGCATGGTAGCGGTTAATAGCATTATATTTTCATTTGTCGTTATTTATACGTTCTGAATAAATGATGTGATAATGTTCATCGGTCAATTAGGTGGAATTGAGTCTGGCAGAGTTTTAAAATGCTCTAATTGGTGTTAATTTTTAATCTATCAAGATAAAAAAAAACAATATCAAAATCAAATTACAGGATGTTTTTTTATGTAGTGTTGCGTTTTGGACCAGTTGTTCCTCCCAGGGAATTCAAGTCACAAGTCGCTCCCAAGCTCTTTACGACACTAAAGCTGAGTAGAAAAACCACCAGAGACAGAATAGGTATTTTGTTGTATATTTTCAAAGCTTTGCAGATATACATTTGAGACCAGTCCAGCATAGAACATTCTATCGCGCCGCCAAAATGGTCTGTCCCCCGAAACACCCTCTCCCCCCTTAAGTCCCTGGCAGTCCTCTGTCTCTAGCCAAAACAAATGCTTATTATCGCTCCTTCTTACATTCCAAAGCCTCAAGGTTAACACACACAGTTTACTTGCAGACAGAGCAGCAAGAGAAGAAATGGAAAACACGAGCTGTTTTCAAATATGACTATGAAATAAAAGAAGTACAACTTAAATTCGGATATATGTAAATATCTGCCTCCGACAGTAGTTTACTCATTTTCCTTAACTGTTGTACAAACATGATGTGGTTTATTCTGTACACATGTAGCATCATCTACAAAGATACAAATAATTGCTATAGCGACATCCAGTGGACACATTTACAACAGCAGTTTCTTTCATTGTAGGATTTCAGCTCATTTTTATACATAGCAAACTCGTCCCAAGAGCCAGACAGAACCTGTTTGCGGGCCTGAATCGGCCCGCGGGCCGTATGTTGGACACCCCTGAGCTGAACAGACTCAATTACTCTACGTTGACGTACTGGTGAATTTACGAAACAGAAACAATACAAATGCAAGAATGCCATTGTAAGTTAATTATACTAACACAGACACTTGTAAACGTTTTAGAATATTTGCTAATGCTAAAAGACTAGCTTGATTACATTACAATTGCATGTACAAATATGCATGAAAACACTCCTACAGACACACACAAGGGACACTTTATTAGTAAGAATTGTTTTTGTTATATTGTAAAATGTACACATGTTGCATGGAGTGATGAATGAAGAATCCTTTCGAGCAGAAACGGTACGGACGGTTATAGTTCCGGTTCAAGGCACAAAACAGGAAGTCAATTTTTAACCCGCAGCGACTGCAACGAGCGAACTCGTCCAAAAGATTGTGCTATAGCCCAAAAAATAACACACCTTTTCAGTGTTTCTGTCAGCGTAGTATGAAAACTATTTGTTGAGCACAAAACATTATGGCCGTCAGCTAAGAACAATCCATAAGTTAGCTGCATCGTTTTAAAAGCCGCGGGGTATAAAGCGTTTGAAAAAAGTAGCAGCTTATGTTCCCAAAATTGTGATTCTCATTATGCAAAAAAAATGTGAACCATGGAGTATGTTCACAAAGATAGGTAATAAGTATTAGAAATAATGAATCAATCAGGCTTTGGTTATGTATTTCATTGCACATGAACACATGCCTCTTTTGTGTGGTATAAACAGTGTTCGTAATAACGGAATTATATAATAACAAGGTTACTAACATAATTAATTTTACTGGAAACGAGTAATCACATGTTTTACCTTTCTGTACGTCGCATATATATATATATATATATATATATATATATATATATATATATATATACATACACATATATATATATATATATATATATATATATATATATATATATAAATATATATATATATATATATATATATATGTATATATATATATATATATATTTTTTTATTTATTTATTTTTTTTTTTTTATTTTTTTTTTTTATTTTTTTTTATTTTGGATATTTTGCTGTTTTGTTCCACTTCTATCATTATTTTTTTATAATAGCATTTTCAGAATGTGTCAAAAAAAATAGCTGCGGGCCTTAAATGGCCCACGGGCCGCACTTTGGACACCACTGGCTTAAAATGGCCAAAATATCGTAAACATTATGAATGTGCCTGTTAGTCCGCAGTGTTTTTCAACTTTTTCTGAGCCAAGGCACATTTTTTTCATTGAATAAATCCAGAGGCACACCACCAGCAGAAACCATTGAAAAATGAAACTCAGTAGCCGATATTGACAACAAAAAGTCGTTCTCGCAAATGTTAAATATTAATGTCACCTGTCACGTCACGACGTGACTTATTTTGAGTTTTTCGGTGTTTTCCTGCGTGTAGTGTTTTAGTTCTTGTCTTGCGCTCCTATTTTGGTGGCTTTTCCTCTTTTGTTGGTATTTTCCTGTTGCGGTTTCATGTCTTCCTTGAACGCTATTCCCCGCACCTGCTTTGTTTTCGCAATCAAGATTATTTAAGTTGTGCGGACGCTATCCTTCTTTGTGGGGGCATTGTTCATTGTCATGTCATGTACTGATGTACTTTGTGGACGCCGTCTGCTCTACGCACTGTAAGTCTTTGCTGTCGTCCAGCATTCTGTTTTTGTTTACTTTGCAGCCAGTTCAGTTTTAGTTTCGTTTTGCACAGCCATCCCTAAGCTTCAATGCCTTTTCTTAGCGGCACTCGCCTTTTGTTTATTTTTGGTTTAAGTGTTTGATACCTTTTTACCTGCACGATGCCTCCCGCATATTGTGATCATGACAAACCATGTTCACCTACTGATATGGAAGAGTATTACACGGTTACTCTGCCGAGCTCTAGACAGCACCGATACTCAACAACGGCACTTATGCGGATTATAAATACTGGTTTGCAAAACATATTTTTAACCCAATTAGGTGAAATTACATAATCTCCCACGGCACACCAGACTGTGTTTTACGGCACACTAGTGGTTGAAAAACACTGTGTTAGTCCATGGTTACAGCAAGTATATAAAAACATTGGAGGTTTTTTAGAGGGCTTTATAAGCGGGAAAGGTGAGTCTTCATTATCATATTGTTAGTTTTTCACTATTTAGAATGCACAGAAAAAAGGAAAGACACATTTTCTTGTCTCACGTAGGGATTGTGGGTAGAATAAAAACAACAAAGTGCTGTTTAAAAAATAAACTTTGTGCTCCTTTGTATGGCAGAAGCCTCATTTATACATTTTAAATGTCACTGGTACACCCATTAGCCTTTTTTTATTTTTTTTTATTCTTACATTGCTAACATTTGTTACACTTTGTAAACATTGCACATTTCCCTCTAATGACTCCGCGGATGCCCCGCTGAAGTTGAATTTTTGAAGCCCCATCTAAATAACACCTGCTGTTTGGACTTTAATTATCCAAGCAGGAAATAAGGATGCAAACGGAGGGGGAGTTCCCTGATCTTTATCTCATTCACACCTTGCTAATGAAAATCATCATCATCATTACAGGCCTGTTAATAACGGCAACTTTGCTTGACTCATTTAGCTCACACTTGTCATGCGTGGCCATGAATACACATGATGAATGCTGTGTCCAATTATACCTCCGTCCATCCATTTTCTACCGTCTGTCCCTAATTGCAGGGCCAACACAGATAAATCATTAAAAAAAAAAATAAATAAATAAAAAAAAAATTATGTCATGGAAATGGTGATCGTTATTTTTTTTTAAAAACATGCTTAACAGAGTTATAATAATTTTTTTTTTTTAAATCACAAGTTTACAACGCTTATTTAATCCTACCCCTTCTCAGAATCTCTATCAATTCCTGATAGATACAGTAGATTTTATTTAAATTGTTCACATATGAGCATTTTCCAAAGGAAAATAAATTCATATTAAAAAGTGTGGTATCCGGAATAGTAGAGATTGTAGATTTATGGCTTACTCAGTAATGAAAGAAGAGATACAAATACATAAATAAAATGAATAAATCCTGACAGAAAAGTAAAGTAGAATATGAAGGAAGTTATGAGATATAGTGATAGAGAATTAATTAAAAATAGAAACCGGGGTAAAAAACAAAAACGTTGACAATATTGCAAAACGATACAGATATAGAATATGGAATGGATCGAACATAATCATTGTAAACGAGAAAGTAGATAAATACGATTATTTTCGAAAACGAGTAATCTATCGATTGCTTTGTTTGAATAATTGTGGAATCGGATAAAACACACTTTATAGCCTCAATGCGTAATATAGAGCAAATAGCTGAATTATACAAGGATTTCTTTTTTTTTTTTTGCTTGTCATAACTTTCACTTTTTCATGCATCATATCAACATTCAACATGTGTGCATTGACCAAAAAAAAAAAAAAAGCGTATAAATCGAGCTGTCCACGCACCACCGCTCTCATGTGCGCTCCCTTGCAGCGGCCCTGCAAAGACTAGATCTTCTTATTCAAAGTTGCGGGCACTCCATGCGGTCCATATTTAAATTATTTTTATTACCGTATATTACGGACTATAAGGCGCACTTAAAATCCCTTTTTTTCCCCCCCAAAACTCGACAGTGCGCCTTATAATACACGGAATAATTCTGGTTTTGCTTACCGACCTCGAAGGTATTTTATTTGGTACAATGGTGTAATGATAAGTGTGACCCGTAGATGGCAGTTACACATAAGAGACACGTGTAGGCTGCATTATGACTCAAGTAAACAACACCAACATTGCATATGTTCCATTGAGAATATAGAACATATTTATTATGACTTTGGTAAGCTATGAAGCCGCACCGCTTGATGTGCTTCATTATACGAGTATTATTATGGTGTGTGTATAAGGTAAGTCATATTATCTGCCGTTTTATTTCGCATTAGTATGCAAAAGCAACTTTTCTTACCTTCTGGTACCTGCTGATCAGTATTTTGAATCTGCATAAGTCCTGAAAATTTGCACGCGTCCGCTTTTGTAGTATGTTCCGACTCCGTAGTCGATAAGTTTATTATTTTTCTCTATCTTCTTGTTAAGGGACATTCATCCTCCGCTGATGCCATTTCTAATATGAAGTAGTGTAAAGTTCGTACTTATATCTGTCGGTAAACTCGCTGAAGTAAAGTAAAAAGCTCTAAAACACACCGGTGTGGTGAGTTTACATTATTCACTCAAGGAACTTTAGTTATTAGAGAGTTCCAGTCGGACGTTTTTTCACGGGCCACATTTCCGGCATTGTTGTTGCACTTCTGAGCCACGGATGAGGAGATGCTGCTCCGTTATTGATTTAAGTAATGTCTGAATGTCATTAAAACAGTTAGCGACATCTTTTGACACTTCTTCCACTCCCGTCCTTGCACGCTACACCGCTACAACAAAGATGACGGGGAGAAGACGCTGCCGAAGCCACGTTAATAAGATCGCCCACAAAACGGCGCATCCGGAAGCGACTGTCAGAAAGCGGCTTGAAGATGATCTGTAAAACATAATCTATGCAGCATTTTGACCAAATAACCACCATTACATGTTATGTAGACCACAAGAAAGTGTGTTCCATTTAGAAACAATATATACATATATATATATATATATATATATATATATATATATATATATATATATATATATATATATATATATATATATATATATATATATATATATGCAACCCTTTTAATGCGCCTAATAATCTGGTGCGCCTTATATGTGAAAAGGGATAAAAAATAGACCATTCATCGGCGGTGCGCCTTATATTCCAGTGCGCCCTATGTTTCGGACAATACGGTAGTTACATTAATTGAACAGTTAATTGAGGCAACATACTATAAAGCGTAGCTTTATCAATTAACAGTTGCAGCCCAACTTAGGGTAAGTGACATCTGAAACGCTGCTATTTATTTAATAATAAGAATAAACCAAATAATTCAGAATAAATATTGTAATAAATACAAACCCCGTTTCTATATAAGATGGGAAATTGTGTTAGATGTAAATATAAATGGAATACAATGTTTTGCAAATTATTTTCAACCCATATTCAGTTGAATATGCTACAAAGACAACATATTTGATGTTCAAACTGATAACCCTTTTTTTTTGCATATAATCATTAACTTTAGAATTTAATGCCAGCAACACGTGACAAAGAGGTTGCGAAAGGTGGCAATAAATACTGATAAAGTTGAGGAATGCTCATCAAACACTTATTTGGAACATCCCACAGGTGAACAGGCAAATTGGGAACAGGTGGGTGCCATGATTGGGTATAAAAGTAGATTCCATGAAATGCTCAGTCATTCACAAACAAGGATGGGGCGAGGGTCACCACTTTGTCAACAAATGCGTGAGCAAATTGTTGAACAGTTTAAGAAAAACCTTTTTCAACCAGCTATTGCAAGGAATTTAGGGATTTCACCATCTACGGTTCTTAATATCATCAAAGGGGTCAGAGAATCTGGATAAATCACTGCACGTCAGCAGCTAAGTCCGTGACCTTCGATCCTTCAAGCTGTACTGCATCAACAAGTGACATCAGTTTGTAAAGGATATCACCACATGGGCCCAGGAACACTTCAGAAACCCACTGTCAGTAACTACAGTTGGTCGCTACATCTGTAAGTGCAAGTTAAAACTCTCCTATGCAAGGCGAAAACTGTTTATCAACAACACCCTGAAATGCCGTCGGCTTCGCTGGGCCCGAGCTCATCTAAGATGGACTGATACAAAGTGGAAAAGTGTTCTGTGGTCTGACAAGTCCACATTTCAAATTGTTTTAGGAAACTGTGGACGTCGTGTCCTCTGGACCAAACAGGAAAAGAACCATCCGGATTTGTATCTTTTATGCCTTCACCCCATTTTTGACCTGTCGATGTTGTTACAACGTCACATACAAGTGTCAAATCACAAGGTTCATGGACTTTGAAGTGCAGAATTTGGATTGTTCTGCAAACCCTATGCAATGATGTCAATGCGTGCCAGACTTATTTATGCGGGTGTGACCATGTAAACGCTCCGGTCCTTCCATGCTCGGAAGTTCTAACACCGCGGGCTGCTCTGCTGTCGACAACAATTACACAATGTTAGCACGTGGAGCATTTTAAACTACTTACTCTCAACTCTTTTCCGTGCGGGTAATGGTGTGTAGTTTCCTTTTAAGAGGCCAGGAATAGAATACAAAGCACGGACAATGAGTATAATAGGTCCCCTTTTAAGTCTTGTGCATGCATTGAGATGGTTTGAATGTAATGTTTCCCTCAGGCTCTATTTCTCCTGTCTTGTTGGGAAAAAAAAAAAACACTTTTGTGCATTATCGGGTAGAAGGTTGTTTTGTGTATGATTTTAGATGCATTAGCAAATGAGCAGTGGATTTGAAAATGTAAGGATTTTTTTAGGAATACAAGGGTTTGTGTGGTCTATATACACTGCAAAAAGTCAGTGTTCAAAAACAAGAAAAAAAAAATACAAAAATAGGGATATTTTATTTGAACTAAGCAAAATTATCTGCCAATAGGACAATCAAATTTGGCTTGTCAAGACTTTCCAAAACAAGTAAAATTAGCTAACCTCAATGAACCCAAAAATCCCTTAAAATTAGTATATTCTCATTAATAACAACTGTACTACTATATGAGTACATGTGTTCTATTGTTTCATTGAAAATAAAACAGCAAAGTCCATTTGGCTGTCATCTGTTTTAATATGAGACACAATTGTGTCAAAGTCATGATTTTTTTTTGTCATGCTTGAAATAAGAAATTATTACTTTAAAAAAGTAGTTTTATACTCGCTTTGCAACAGTTGATATTCTAATTTCAAAGGGGAACATTATCACAATTTCAGAAGGATTAAAACCATTAAAAATCAGTTCCCAGTGGCTTATTTTATTTTTCGAAGTTTTTTTCAAAATTTTACCCATCACGCAATATCCCTAAAAAAAGCTTCAAAGTGCCTGATTTTAACCCTCGTTATATACACCCGTCCATTTTCCTGTGACGTCACATAGTGATGCCAACACAAACAAACATGGCGGATAGAACAGCAAGCTATAGCGACATTAGCTGGGATTCAGACTCGGATTTCAGCGGCTTAAGCGATTCAACAGATTACGCATGTATTGAAACGGATGGTTGTAGTGTGGAGGCAGGTAGCGAAAACGAAATTGAAGAAGAAACTGAAGCTATTGAGCCATATCGGTTTGAACCGTATGCAAGCGAAACCGACGAAAACGACACGACAGCCAGCGACACGGGAGAAAGCGAGGACGAATTTGACGATTGCCTTCTAACCAACGATTGGTATGTGTTTGTTTGGCATTAAAGGAAACTAACAACTATGAACTAGGTTTGCAGCATATGCAATACATTTGGCAACAACATGCACTTTGAGAGTGCAGACAGCACAATTTTCATCAATTAATATATTCTGTAGACATACCCTCCTCCGCTCTCTTTTCCTGAAAGCTGATCTGTCCAGTTTTGGAGTTGATGTCAGCAGGCCTGGGAAGCTAGGGTCGATATTCTTCTCTTGATCATCTTCGGTGGCATAAGGGACGGTGTGAGCCAAGACATCCAGGGGGTTTAGCTCGCTCGTCTGCGGGAACAAACTGCCGCAATTGCTTGCCGTGCTACCGAGGTCCTTTGTCCCTGAATTGCTCACACACTCCGGCAGATTCAATGGGGGTCTGGCGGCAGATTTCTTTGACTTTATCGTTGGAAATGCATCTGCTTTGAGTGTCGCAGGATATCCACACATTCTTGCCATCTCTGTCGTAGCATAGCTTTCGTCGGTAAAGTGTGCGGAACAAACGTCCAATTTCTTGCCACTTTCGCATCTTTGGGCCGCTGGTGCAACTTGAATCCGTCCCTGTTCGTGTTGTTACACCCTCCGACAACACACCGACGAGGCATGATGTGTCCAAGATACGGAAAACAGTCGAAAAAACGGAAAATAACAGAGCTGATTTGACTCGGTGTTTGAGAAAATGGCGGATTGCTTCCCGAGAGCGAATAATAGAAAGGCGTTCAATTCGCCAAAATTCACCCATTTAGAGTTCGGAAATCGGTTAAAAAAATATATGGTCTTTTTTCTGCAACATCAAGGTATATATTGACGCTTACATAGGTCTGGTGATAATGTTCCCCTTTAAAGCATGTTTTACTCAATATAGGTCATAAAAACCTCAGCAACAAGCTGTAATATCTTACTGAGATCATTTAGAACGAAAACCCTTAAAACAAGTAAAACACTAACATAAAATCTGCTTGGTGAGAATAATTATCTTATTAGACAGAAAATAAGCAAATATCACCCTTATTTGAGATATTTAATCTTACTTAGATTTCAGTTTTTGCAGTGCAACCGACATGTACAGTACTGTCCGAAGGCTCATTTTTGTTGTACCTGGGAAAAATACGTCCCGTTATGATTTTTAATCCGGCCCGCCGGACTTTCTACATAATTTTTTTTACACCTTTAACATCAAAACTGTCGCCGCCATCATGACGTACAGTGCTGTTTTTAAATGACCTTAAGTCTTGAACTATAGAAAGTATTTCAATGGTCGAACTCTGCGCTTTTGAGTGTCATAGGAGTAATTACGGTAATCTACGGCACAGCAGCTCAGACGAGGATTTTTACATGATAACATATCATATCGTAGGTAGGGCTGGGCGATATGGCCTTTTATTAATATCTCGATATTTTCAGGCCATGTCACGATACACGATATATATATCTCGATATTTTGCCCTAGCCTTGAATGAACACTTGATGCATATAATCACAGCAGTATAATGATTCTATGTGTCTACATTAAAACATTCTTATTCATACTGCATTAATATATGCTTATTTTAAACTTTCATGCAGAGAGGGAAATAAAAACTAAGTCAATTTACCCAAACTGTATATTCATGTCATTTCCAAAACAGAAAGTGCAAGATTGTCAGAGAAATTTTAAAACAAGCTATTAGTGCACTTTTGTGCATGATGTCACTAAGATGACATATCAAAACAACACTAAATTAAAGTGCACTTTTTGTACAGAACGCCACTACAATAGTTTAAAACAAATAAAGTGCACTTTTGTGCATGATGTCACTAAGATGACATATCAAAACAACACTAAGTTAAAGTGCACTTTTTGTACAGAACGCCACTACAATAGTTTAAAACAAATAAAGTGTACTTTTGTGCATGATGTCACTAAGATGACATATCAAAAGAACACTAAATTAAAATGCACTTTTTGTACAGAATGCCACTACAATAGTTTAAAACAAATAAAGTGCACTTTTGTGCATGATGTCACTAAGATGACATATCAAAACAACACTAAGTTAAAGTGCACTTTTTGTACAGAACGCCACTACAATAGTTTAAAACAAATAAAGTGCACTTTTGTGCATGATATCACTAAGATGACATATCAAAACAACACTAAATTAAAGCGCACTTTTTGTACAGAACGCCACTACAATAGTTTAAAACAAATAAAGTGCACTTTTGTGCATGATGTCACTAAGATGACATATCAAAACAACACTAAGTTAAAGTGCACTTTTTGTACAGAACGCCACTACAATAGTTTAAAACAAATAAAGTGCACTTTTTTGCATGATGTCACTAAGATGATATATCAAAACAACACTAAATTAAAGTGCACTTTTTGTACAGAACGCCACTACAATAGTTTAAAACAAATAAAGTGCACTTTTGTGCATGATGTCACTAAGATGACATATCAAAACAACACTAAATTAAAGTGCACTTTTTGTACAGAACGCCACTACAATAGTTTAAAACAAATAAAGTGCACTTTTGTGCATAATGTCACTAAGATGACATATCAAAACAACACTAAATTAAAGTGCACTTTTTGTACAGAACGCCACTACAATAGTTTAAAACAAATAAAGTGCACTTTTGTGCATGATGTCACTAAGATGACATATCAAAACAACACTAAATTAAAGTGCACTTTTAGTACAGAACGCCACTACAATAGTTTAAACAAATAAAGTGTACTTTTGTGCATGATGTCACTAAGATGACATATCAAAACAACACTAAGTTAAAGTGCACTTTTTGTACAGAACGCCACTACAATAGTTTAAAACAAATAAAGTGCACTTTTGTGCGTGATGTCACTAAGATGACATATCAAAACAACACTAAATTAAAGTTCACTTTTTGTACAGAACGCCACTACAATAGTTTAAAACAAATAAAGTGCACTTTTGTGCATGATGTCACTAAGATGACATATCAAAACAACACTAAGTTAAAGTGCACTTTTTGTACAGAACGCCACTACAATAGTTTAAAACAAATAAAGTGTACTTTTGTGCATGATGTCACTAAGATGACATATCAAAACAACACTAAATTAAAGTGCACTTTTTGTACAGAACGCCACTACAATAGTTTAAAACAAATAAAGTGCAATTTTGTGCATGATGTCACTAAGATGACATATCAAAACAACACTAAATTAAACTGCACTTTTTGTACAGAACGCCACTACAATAGTTTAAAACAAATAAAGTGCACTTTTGTGCATGATGTCACTAAGATGACATATCAAAAGAACACTAAATTAAAATGCACTTTTTGTACAGAATGCCACTACAATAGTTTAAAACAAATAAAGTGCACTTTTGTGCATGATGTCACACAATATATTTCAATAAGTGTCAAATAAAAATGAGCTGCATAATAGGAAATCAAATAGTGTATGTGCTTCGCTATGTGGTAGGTTCCAGCGGACGTTATTTCCTTCTGTTGTTGACCATTGTTTTCATACGGTGTTGATCTGGAAATAGCGGCTTCGGCATTTTGTTGGTGTGGCACCGGCCGGAGATGTTGACATGCGGAGTAAGCACTCTTCATTCTCTAGTGAGTCACTTTTCAAATGATGCTACATATTAGCAGTAATGCTGCTTTTTGTAGCAACGCTTTTGCCGCATAATTGTTCAACATATTCCCGCTTGAAGCCAAACCACCGCCAGACGATGGACCCCGTGCTGTTTTTCTTGGGAATTAATTCTTCCTTCATTTGTTACCAGATTCGCACCTTCTCTCTCTCGTATTACCACCCGCTGCTCCGCGGGAGCGTGTGACGTTGCACATGTGACGTATGTAAGAAGGCGCGCTTGTTTTAAGTATCTGTGAGAAGGAAAGACAAGAAAGAGTGGGAAGAGCCTGTAGTGTAATGCCCGCAGCTAAAAGCAACTGCGTGAGAACGTATACTCGAATATCACGATATAGTCATTTTCTATATCGCACAGAGACAAACCCGCGATATATCGAGTCTATCGATATATCGCCCAGCCCTAATTGTAGGTGTTTATTACACTTTGCATTCATATTTTGCTGTTTGTTACATTTTTCTTGTGTTTTGCTTGATCGTAAAAGATACACAACTATCGAGGAGGTGGTCTGAGAAGTAAAAGAGGAGCCACATTCATATGTTGTTGATATTCAGTGTTTTATTGTTTTTAGTCGATATTGTAAATCCCACTTTCTTTATTGTAATGTACATTTGGGTGTCACATTCAGTAAAAAAAATAAGTGTAAAATTCCATTCCATTTTTTTTTTTTAAATGGTCTGTCACAACGTTTTTGGAACTCTATCGGACATTGTGAATTTTGGTGTTAGTGTTCCTGAAAAAAAAAGGGAACCAAACACACATACTGTACAGCATATTTTTACAGCTACATGTGTATATATTATTTATACACACATACACATTGGGCCTCCCAGACCCATTGTTTTCTCTCAATGTGGCTCCCGAGTCCAAATATTTGTATTTCGAGAACAAAGGGCACATTTGTAGTTATCTTGTCACAGTAACACCAGTGATCATTAGAGAGTATGGAGTAATGTTTGGATGGAAGCTGACGACTCAAAAAAACTAGAAACATAGTTGAAAATGACAGAGGGAGTCTCTTCCGCAGATTCGATTTTTCCTTTAGGATAACGTATTTAGACATATATATATATATATATATATATATATATATATATATATATATATATATATTTAGACATATGTAGACAAATGTATGTGTTTAAAGAAAAAAATGCTCAAAACCTTAGTTTTGTTGTTGTTTTCTGTAAACCAAAATGATAACTGCTCTCTTCATCTAGGCCGGGGGTCAGCAAACCGCGGCTCTTAAGTGCCGCCCTCGTGGCTCCCTGGAGCGTTTTTTTTAAAAAGGACTGAAAATGGAAAAAGATGGGGGGTAAAATATTTTTTTTGTTTTAGTATGTTTTTTGTTTAAGGAAAAACATGACACAAACCTTCCCAATTGTTAGAAAGCCCACTGTTTAATATGTTTGTGTGTATGCTAGTAATGCGCGGTTTGCGGACACAACCGCGGAGTCCGCGGATTATCCGCGGGTCGGGCGGTTGAAAAAAAAAAAAAAAAGATTTTATCCGCGGGTCGGGTCGGGCGGTTGAAATTAAAAAAAATTAGATTTTAAATAGATTCAGGCGGGTGGCAGTTAAACCAATTCGGAAATATATATACATAGTTAAATGTTGTTACCCACATACGAAAAACGAGCAGGCACCTGCAGCATGCCACAACAGAAGAAGAAGAAAAAAAGAGATGGCAACGCCGGCAGCAAACGTGGTACGCGACAAACTAAAAAAGGGAATACTAAAGACCAGGGGAAAAAAAGGCCATAAAAGTTCAGCGTGGACTCGTTTTTATGAGGTTGTAAATCAGGATGATAGTAATGCTGGCTACGTGATTTGCAAGAGCTGCGACGCTGTTTATGTCTACGACAGTCACAAAACCGGGACATCTAACATGGTGCATCACATTTGTGCAAAACCCCGAATCTCCACAAACACCCTGAGCATGAGCAGTTTCGTACGCCGTGATCCCAGAAGAGTGCCACAGGATGTTAAAACAAGATAGAACGCAGCTGCCTGCAGCAGTTTGAGTGGCGCGAGCGCGCTTGGAGGTGCGCTCAGCGCGGCTCCCAGATGATTGCGCACTGGTGTGCGTCTGGGCCGTGACAGCGTGGCACGCATTGAATGTCTCTGCTACATTGGATCAGTCTCCTTTCTTTAACAGGCACAAGCTTTATAACCTCACTAATGCCTTGCATCGTCTATATTAGATATATAACAACGGGCGGGTGGCGGATGGCGGGCGAGTGCGGTTTTGATTAAATGTTAGTTTGGGTGGATGGCGGATGGTTGACGACTTTTGTGATGCGGTTGCGGATGAAATAATTGCCTATCCGCGCATCTCTAGTGTATGCTTCACTGATGAGAATATTTGGTGAACATCGTTTTGTCCTACTCATTTCAGCGGTTCTTGAACTCACCGTAGTGTGGACTGTGACACAACCGTTTGTTTACATGTAAAATCTTCCACTCCTTCTTTGTCTAATTTTTGTCCACCAAACGTTTTATGCTGTGCGTGAATGCACAAAGGTGAGCTTGGTTGATGTTATTGACTTGTTGGAGTGCTAATCAGGCATATGTGGTCAGTGCATGACTGCAAGCTAATCGATGCTAACATGCTATTTAGGCTAGTTGTATGTACATATTGCATCATTATGCCTCATTTGTAGGTATATTTGAGCTCATTTAAAGGCCTACTGAAATGCGATTTTCTTATTTAAACGGGGATAGCAGGTCCATTCTATGTGTCATACTTGATCATTTCGCAATATTGCCATATTTTTGCTGAAAGGATTTAGCAGAGAACATCGACGATAAAGTTCGCAACTTTTGGTCGCTGATAAAAAAGCCTTGGCTGTACCGGAAGTAGCAGACGAGTAGCGTGACGTCACAGGTTATGGAGCTCCTCACATCTGCACATTGTTTACAATCATGGCCACCAGCAGCGAGAGCGATTCGGACCGAGAAAGCGACTATTTCCCCATTAATTTGAGCGAGGATGAAAGATTTGTGGATGAGGAAAGTGAGAGTGAAGGACTAGAGGGCAGTGGGAGCGATTCAGATAGGGAAGATGCTGTGAGAGGCGGGTGGGACCTGATATTCAGCTGGGAATGTCTAAAACAGTAAATAAACACAAGACATATATATACTCTATTAGCCACAACACAACCAGGCTTATATTTAATATGCCACAAATTAATCCCGCATAACAAACACCTCCCCCCTCCCGTCCATATAACCCGCCAATACAACTCAAACACCTGCACAACACACTCAATCCCACAGCCCAAAGTACTGTTCACCTCCCCAAAGTTCATACAGCACATATATTTCCCTAAAGTCCCCAAAGTTATGTATGGGACATGCACATAGCGGCACACACGTACGGGCAAGCGATCAAATGTTTGGAAGCCGCAGCTGCATGCGTACTCACGGTACCGTGTCTGCGTATCCAACTCAAAGTCCTCCTGGTAAGAGTCTCTGTTGTCCCAGTTCTCCACAGGCCAATGGTAAAGCTTGACTGTCATCTTTGGGGAATGTAAACAATGAAACACCGGCTGTGTTATCCGGCACACCAGTCAGGGGGTGCATTCTACGGCGGGGGTGCATTATCCGCCACAACACCTGCCGCAATACACCGCTTCCCACCTACAGCTTTTTTCTTTGCTGTCTCCATTGTTCATTAAACAAATTGCAAAAGATTCACCAACACAGATGTCCAGAATACTGTGGAATTTTGCGATGAAAACAGACGACTTAATAGCTGGCCACCATACTGTCTCAAAATGTCCTCTACAATCCGTGACGTCACGCGAAGACGTCATCATACCGAGACGTAAGCTAACCCGGCCATATTGGCATGTGTTGCAATGTTAAGATTTCATCATTGATATATAAAATATCAGACTGTGTGGTCGGTAGTAGTGGGTTTCAGTAGGCCTTTTATATCCTTTACTTTTATCCTCTTTGTAAATAATTTAGTTTTGCATGTCTCATGACACATTATATGTTTGTAATATTGGCTGCATTTCAGATAGTTGTTTGTGTGCCATGTTGTTCCAGACCACAGCAAACATTACCTAGCTAGCCAAAGATTGTAATAAATCCATTAGAAGAACACAGCCTGCCGTTTCCTTTCACTTGGACACACACATCTATACCTTTGGCCATTAAAAGCCAGTAATTTCCAGGAGTTATCTCACCTTCTGAGTAACCTCTGATTTACTAATGTTTTCTAATGTTGTAAAAATGTGTAGAATAAATATTACATTTCAACGAATATTTGCTTCAGCCTGTGACACATAGTCATTTTGATAGTAGGCTATTATAGCTGGTATAGACACTTACGTCATGTGTTGCCTTCATTATAAGACGTACTGTATGTACAGCTTTTCACTTTTTGCGGCTCCAGACGCATTTTTTTTTTTGTATTTTTAGTCCAATATGGCTCTTTCAACATTTTGGGTTTGCCGACCCCTGGTCTGAGACGTCCAACACAAATTTAGGAACACACATTTAGGTGAGTGAAAAGTTTTACTACACATAACCGTTAGCAACTTTTCCCAAACAACACACAAACCATTGTGTTTTTGTTTTTTGTTAAGATATAGATAGATGCTTTTTTTGTTGTTGTTGGTAGAGAAAATGAATAACATTATAGGGGTGGGCCAAAGAAAAGGTAAACTGACCAAATACATACAATGGGGTCCCCTAGAGGTAGTAGTAGGGTGTCCCCAGCTAAATGACAGATAGTTAATAGTAATGGACCATTATTGGGTGCATTTATACACTCTCAGGTACATTAACATTGATATTATACATGTTTAATGTAGCTTGTGGAGCTTGCAGTGTAGCTTGCTAAAATTTCAGAGTAGCTTGCCCATCACTGGATATATAATACTGTAGCTTATGCCTGTACGTTGAAAGGACAAGGAAGTGGTCGATCAACAATACCCAGAAACCTTTTTATCAAAAAGAAAACAAATCTACAATGTGCATTTCATACATGTGTAACAGGAACATGCGGTCTGGTGAAGAAGGTGAGAAAGAGTATTGATTACATTTTAACCGCTACTCGTACCACATCGGTAAATGAAAAGCCACCTCTTCCCCGCGCATCATTGCTGTATACCATTAACACATTTTAAGCAAATGCATGTTGTGCATTTGTTAAGGGAACATTTTCCCTCCTTTGAGAAAAATGAAACACCTTAGAATGAACCAGCTTTGCCCTTGGTTTTGCTCGGGGAAAATAGAAAACATTGATCTCACCCTGTTTCTTATGTTTGCGCACACACACATATATATATATATATATATATATATATATATATATATATATATATATATATATATATATATATATATATATATACAAAATGTATATGTATATATATATACATATATATATCTTTTTTTTTTTTTTTTTTGCTATATATCAGTATATATTATATACTGTATATAATGTAAATATTACATATATGTTATATTTTACATTGCTACTATGGTACATTTTTAGTCTACTCTATACCTGCATTATCCTTTCCATCCTTACCCTTTCCATCCTTTGAAACTGAGCTACTGTGTGGAACAATTTCCCTTGAGGATCAATAAAGTGTGTCTAAGTCTAATTCTAAGTCCCCAGATGAACCATCTGTCTCAGGGGTTATTGGCCATGCTTGTAGGGGCGCTTTTATGTCCTGGTGGCCATGGTCTGGTGACCTCCTGGTGCAGATGGCTCCTGTGATAGTGTTTACTCACATGGCTCCTCTGTACTCAGCCATGCAATCAATACAGTCGTAGTCAAAAGTTTACCTACACTTGTAAAGAACATAATGTCATGGCTGTCTTGAGTTTCCAATAATTTCTACAACTCTTATTTTTTTTGTGATAGAGTGTTTGAAGGACATACTTGTTGGTCACAAAAAACATTCTTAAAGTTTGGTTCTTTTATTAATTCTGAAAATGTGACCAAATCTGCTGGCATCACATGGACAAAGATAAGACCTTCTGGAGGAAAGTTATGTGGTCAGATGAAACAAAAATGTAGCTGTTTGGCCACAATACCCAGCATTATGTTTGGAGGAGAAAAGGTGAAGCCTTTAATCCCATGAACACCATTCCTACCGTCGAGCATGATGGTGGTGGTATTATGCTCTGGGCCTGTTTTGCTGCCAATGGAACTGGTGCTTTACAGAGAGTAAATGGGACAATGCAAAAGGAGGATTACCTCCAAATTCTTCAGGACAACCTAATATTATCAACCCAGAGGTTGGGTCTTGGGCGCAGTTGGTTGTTCCAACAGAACAATGACCCCAAACACATGTCAAAAGTGGTAAAGGAATGGCTAAATCAGGCTAGAATAAAGGTTTTAGAAGTCCTGACTTAAACGTGTGGACAATGCTGAAGAAACAAGTCCATGCCAGAAAACCAACAAATTTAGATGAACTGCACCAATTTTGTCAAGAGGAGTGGTCAAAAATTCAACCAGAAGCTTGCCAGAAGCTTGTGGATGGCTACCAAAAGCGCCTTATTGCAGTGAAACTTGTTAATATTATCATTGCTGTATGTATACTTTTGACCCAGCAGATTTGGTCACATGTTCAGTAAACTCATAATAAATTCATAAAAGAACCAAACTTCATGAATGTTTTTTGTGACCAACAAATATGTGCTCCAATCACTCTATCACAAAAAAATAAGAGTTGTAGAAATTATTGGAAACTCAAGACAGCCATGACATTACGTTCTTTGCAAGTGTATGTAAACATTTGACCACGACTGTATGTGATAATGGGGGATATGGGTCACCGGGGTATTGTTTTTAACTTTCTAAAGCACTTTGCGTTGCATTTCTTTTATGTATGAAAAGCGCTTTATAAATAAAGTTTGGTTGATTGATTGATTGAAGGTGTCACATGACATTCCAGACAGTAAAATTGTTCAAATATATTTGGGTCATTTTTTAAAGTACATTTAAATTATGCAAACAAGTAATTAATCGAAAGTTAAAAAAAACAATAAAAAAAAAACATGTGTGGTTATTCTGATTTGAAAAATGTACCTTTGACAGCAGTATTTTAAAGCATTAATTTTAGAGATGTCGATACCGATAAATGCGTTAAAATGTAATATCGGAAATCATCGGTATCGGTTTTTTATTATCGGTATGTTTTTTTTATTTCATTTTTTTATATTAAATCAACTTAAAAAACACAAAATACACTTACAATTAGTGCACCAGCCCAAAAAATCTCCCTCCCCCATTTACACTCATTCACACAAAAGGGTTGTTTCTTTCTGTTATTAAAATTCTGGTTCCTACATTATATATCAATATATATCAATACAGTCTGCAAGGGATACAGTCCGTAAGCACACATGATTGTGCGTGCTGCTGGTCCACTAACAGTACTAACCTTTAACAGTTAATTTTACAAATTTTCATTAATTACTAGTTTCAATGTAACTGTTTTTATATTGTTTTACTTTCTTTTTTATTCAAGAAAATGTTTCAAATTTATTTATCTTATTTTATTTTTTTATTTTTTATTTTAAAGTACCATATCTTCACCATACCTGGTTGTCCAAATTAGGCATAATAATGTGTTAATTCCACGACTGTACGTATCGGTTGATATCGGTATCGGTAATTAAAGAGTTGGACAATATCGGAATATCGGATATCAGCAAAAAGCCATTATCGGACATTCCTAATTAATATTTCCTTATCAGGAAGATACATTGGCCTAAATGAAGAAGAATAGCCTTCGGATGACCTACATTATTTAGGGGCTGTGCACTTTTAATATAGACTGGGAGCTGCTAGTCACAATGTAGCATTGTAAAGTGATATTAAGATATGTTGGAACTTGGAACAAAACCTCAGCGTGGTGTTCCGGTGTCGCTACACTGTGCACATTGTTTGTTTAGTGATAAACACTCCAGTCAGATTTTGGAAAACATCAGGAATTACGGTTGCCAGGCAGTAAAATGTGTGGTTGTTTTTGTATTTTTATGCATGTGCTGCTGAGAGAAGCACGGAAAAAGAGACAGCAGGCAAAGGATGTTGCCCATGATGCACTGAAATATCTTAGGTGACAACATTTTTTTGTATTCACACATTTTTTTTTTTCTTTTCATGGACGGTTTGTTCCAACACCAACATTCTGCTATCTGTGATTGGCTAAATGAAGCGGAGGAGATGATGCCGCGGCAGAGCCCGAGCCGACGACGGACCTTGTGTGTGTGTCGACTCTTGATTACGGCGAGAGCCTGCCGTTCCGTCCATTTCATATTCATGAGCCAAATGGTGCGCGTTGTAATATTCATGAAGAAATTAGACGTTCAAAACACCAGTGTGAAGCGAGGCTGTACGCGGAATACGTCGGGGCGCATGCTACGACTTTTTTCTTTGACCCTTTTAACTCCATATTCCCTGCATGGCGTAATGGATGCATTAAAAGGGGCTCATTCACAATCCCTATGTAGGACAAGAACTCGTTTTTCCTTTTTTGTGCATTCTAGTTTGTAATATTCGGCAAGTACGAGGTGGCTGTCGGAAAAAACATCCAATCACCAGACGATACTCCGTTTATAAGTTGCGACTTGAATATTAACCAAGTATTTATTCATACCTTGCTATATTACTGTAATATTGCAGTATTTATTTAAGATATTTTTATTATAAGGGCTAACGCCGAGGAACTACTTTTAGCGGCACCGTGTTTACGGGGCGCTATTAACTTACTGAGCTGGTGAGCTTCTGCATTAGAGTTGGTGAAAGTTATACATCATACTTTACACTAGTGTGGTCCCGATACCAACATTTTGGTACCGGTACCATTTTTTGATACTTTTCTAATTTATTGATCTGGTCTCTGGAAGTCTAATCTACTTTGCAGCTGGCGTACGTATAAAAAACGAAGCTTGAAATTTACGAAGAAAATTGGCCTTAAAAAAATGTACCTCTGAGCAAACTCAAGAGCTGCCGTATTCACATTTTGGCAACAGTGAGAACTGGAGACTCATATGAGGAGAACCTAGTGCTGTCAATCGATTATACTTTTTAATACGATTTATCACACTTTTGCATTATGATTAATCGTGATTAATCACCGTAAATTACTGACGTGGAAACTTAACTCTATTCTAGTGCTGTCAAACCATTGCACTTTTCAATACAATTAATCACACTTTTGCATTATGATTAATCACGATTAATCACCGTAAAATTACTGACGTGGAAACTTAACTCTACCCAAGTGCTGCCAAACCATTGCACTTTTCAATACAGTTAATCACACTTTTGCATTATGATTAATCGTGATTAATCATTGTAAATTACTGATGTGGAAACTTAACTCTATTCTAGTGCTGTCAAACGGTTACACTTTTTAATACGATTAATTATACTTTTGCATTATGATTAATCGTGATTAATCATCGTAAATTATTGACGTGGAAACTTAACTCTATTCTAGTGCTGTCAAACCATTGCACTTTTCAATACAATTAATCACACTTTTGCATTATGATTAATCACGATTAATCACCGTAAAATTACTGACGTGGAAACTTAACTCTACCCAAGTGCTGCCAAACCATTGCACTTTTCAATACAGTTAATTACACTTTTGCATTATGATTAATCACCATAAATTACTGAGGTGGAAACTTTACTCTAGTGCTGCCAAACCATTGCACTTTTCAATACAGTTAATCACACTTTTGCATTATGATTAATCGTGATTAATCATTGTAAATTACTGATGTGGAAACTTAACTCTATTCTAGTGCTGTCAAACGGTTACACTTTTTAATACGATTAATTATACTTTTGCATTATGATTAATCGTGATTAATCATCGTAAATTATTGACGTGGAAACTTAACTCTATTCTAGTGCTGTCAAACCATTGCACTTTTCAATACAATTAATCACACTTTTACATTATGATTAATCATGATTAATCACCGTAAAATTACCGACGTGGAAACTAGTGTGGTCCCGATACCAATATTTTGGTACCGGTACCATTTTTTGATACTTTTCTAAATAAAGGGGGTGTCAAGACTTGGACTTTGGAGTGGTTGTTTTCCCGAGATGCAAGTAAAGCTGGACTGGACATGGCATGAAGGTAGATACATGTTTAATTTTACACTAACAAAAAGAACAAACGAAAAGCGCGCACAAGGCGGAAGTACAAAAACTAATGAAACAAAAACTAGGACAAAGGCAAAACTATGGACGTGAAACTAATAAACACTTACTGTGGCATGGCATGAAGCATGAATAACAAGGGTGTATAGAGGGTGATGTCGCCAGGAAGACAGCCTGGCAACTGGGAGCTTAAATAATAGTGACATGATTAGTGACAGCAGGTGCGTGACGCAAAATGTGAAAACGTGAGACAGGTGCGTGACATGAAGATGTGAACCAGGTGAAACTAATGGTTGCTATGGTGACAAAACAAACAAAAGTGCACAAAAAGTCCAAAAACAAAACTGATCATGACTAAAACAAAACATGATCACACAGACATGACAGGGAGCCACAAAAAAATTGCAATATTGGCTTTATTTTAACAAAAAAATGTTACGGTACATTAAACGTATGTTTCTTATTGCAAGTTTGTCCTTAAATAAAATAGTGAACATACAATACAGCTTGTCTTTTATTAGTAAGTAAGCATACAAAGGCTCCTAATTTAGCTGCTGACGTATGCAGTGACATATTGTGTCATTCTCCATCCTGTTATTGTGTCATATGTATTAAGGACAAGCGGTAGAAAATGAATTATTTATCTACTTGTTCATTTACTATTAATATCTGCTCACTTTCTCTTTTAACATGTTTGTGGAAGTACTTCCCCTGTAGTTCCACTGTTAGAAAAAGTACCGGAGCCAAGCGTGTAGGCTTTAACAAGGTTTTAATCATCAGATTGTTTTCACAAAGTTCTCTCTCAAGCAGGACGCGACTTTTCAGCCACGTCCGTATCCTCTCGGCCGTTTACTGTTAAAGACAACAGATGATTAGATTAACACGTACCGCCGGTGAAATCTAATCACATGCAAGCTGTGTCTCGCCGTCAGCACATGCCACGCCCTCGTCTGATGGTGCTTTGTCTTCAGCACCATGGCCAGCGGCGGTGACTTTTCCTCCTGCAGGCAGCGCTAACTTCCCCTCCCCTCACAATGTTCTATCTACACTTCTGTTAAAATGTAATAATCACGTGTTCTTCTGTTATCTGGATGCTTTACATTAGTTTTGGATGATACCACAAATTTAGGTATCGATCCGATACCAAGTAGTTACAGGATCATACATTAGTCATACTAAAAGTCCTCATGTGCCCAGGGACATATTTACTGAGTTTATAAGCATAATATAAATTTAAAAAAAAAACCAAAGAAGATTTTGTGATGCTAAAAAATATCAATGTAATCATAGTAGCATCGATTTAATACGCTCCTGTGCTTGGTATCATTACAGTGTAATGGCGTTTGTTTACATTGAAGCTACGGTGCGTAGTGAAGCATTTTTTGCTATTCCTCATCCTGCAGGGATGATACTTGTAAAAAACTTACTTATTTTTGTCGCCATGGAGAAAAGGATTAGTGATTTAGAAGTTGCTACAACACTGCAGGCTGCGGATAGACTTTAGCTGCTAGCTAGCTAGCCATGTCTTAAAGCACCTCTTCCTGAGGGCGTTCCAGTGTTATAACTTCACCTTATTGTTAGTTTTTAAGCCAAAATGGGTCCGTTCTCCCTTTTCTTTCTACACACTGTGTCTGCTTGTAAGTACTCAGTGATTGTGCGCTGCCGAACATGCTTGTCTTCTCGTAAACCAGCAATAACACGACGTGACGACGACGAGGGGGTGGTTGATCGGTATTTTTTTTTGAGGTGGTATAGTACTGAATATGATTCATTAGTATCGCGGCACTATACTAATACCGGTATACCGTACAACCCTAGTTCACACTATATATAACTTCTGTATGGTGAACATCATCTGATTGTTAGTTGTTCACTATTTGAACACACCTGATTTTTTCACACCCTAAACCTGATTTTTCCGCCTCTTTTGAAATATCGTATTGCGTTGAAGCCTGTTGTTTCCAATGGAATTGCATTTTTGACAACATTTCCAGTGATTTTCTGCAGTAATGCCACTACCAATTAGTTATTAAGGAGCTTTTATCATTTCTCCAGACTAAAGGTTGTCCATGCAATTGGACCTCTTAGTAGACTTGCAAACGCTGTATGAGCAATTTACTTCAAATTATCACTTGAGTCATGCTGAAATGACTCATACAAGACCATTTTCAAGTGGAAGAATTTATACAGCAATTTTTTTGTTTCTTTCCATGATAGTAGCAAGATAGTCCAAGAGTGTACTTGGGGTCAGCCAGGCGTAGGTTGCTGCTGGTCGCGGATAAACTGAGCGTTATATATTGTTTTAATATTTTAGGTTTGACAACAATAAACACACTTGCTATAACAGCTTACTGTACTGTTGCTGTGCTTAACTGTAGCTGTGATTGATGCAGTGTTATACTCCACAGTGTTCACTTTGCTGCAGAAGTACATTTTATACCAAGTGGATACCAACACACCAAAAATGCATCGATACCGGCTTTTTACAGTATCATCAGTACGGAATGCATTAGCTAAATGTCATGCATACATACATACATATAGGTCGAGGTTTCTGTGGTTTATCCGTTATACAGTGCTCAATACCGGGGTGGAGCGGAATATATGTTACGATCAGGAAAAAAACACAGAGGCTATTTCATCCCTACAAGCCTGTTTCGAGTTTTCAATATTCAAGATGATTTATTGTCAATTCTTAACATGCACAAGACACATAAGAACTGAAAAGTATATTTTCGGCACAGTCCCACTAAGAGCAGACATACGTTACAGGGAGATAAGACAAGATCGCCGACGGCGCAGCCATTTTTACGGCGCTCCTTAAAAAAAGGTGAGAAAAAGGTGATATTGGGAAAGGGGGGAGAGTAAAAAAATATCAGTCAAAGGCTGGATCAGAGAGAGGGTGTCCAGACTGAGTCCAAGGGAAACAACCTCATTTGCAATGCAAACATAAACACGTTACATTTAGTCACAACAAACTCGCAACAGAGGGAGGGGAAGTTGGAGCAAACACGCGGTGGTGAAGGCGGTGGTTGGGGAAGGGGCGGGTGCGTGCGTGTATGCCCAATCAACTTGGGTGTGATGTTGAAGTGTTTTTGTGGACGAGGGCCGATCTCAAAGTTCGACACCAGGTGCTTGTTGAGAAAAAGGGAGGTCAAAAGCGTCCATCGTTGAGGTGTCCTCGGGGGTGTTTTTCAGAGCAGCCTGTTCCTGATAACACAGCGTCAAGGCCATTCGAGGGAGTCAAATCGTAGATTAGGATGTTGTTTTTATTCGAGCAGACAGAAAACAATGACTTGCCTGCCCTATTGTCCATGCTGGTTTTCTCTCAAATTCAATTTTCCCTGAGTTTCCCTGCTCTTCAGGGGATTTTTTTAATGTTTTTAATTTTAGAATAAAATCCCCTGAAGAGCAGGGAAACCTGCAAAACAGGCTCGTAGGGATGAAATAACCTCTGTTTTTTTTTTTCCTGGCCTAACGTATACATACATACATATAGGTCGACGTTTCTGTGGTTTATCCGTTATACAGTGCTCAATACCGGGGTGGAGCGGAATATATGTTACGATCAGGAAAAAACACAGAGGCTATTTCATCCCTACGAGCCTGTTTTGCAGGTTTCCATGCTCTTCAGGGGATTTTTTAAAATGTTTTATTTTAGAATAAAATCCCCTGAAGAGCAGGAAAACCTGCGAAACAGGCTCGTAGGGATGAAATAGCCTCTGTGTTTTTTTCCCCCCTGACCTAACGTATACATACATACATACATACATATAGGTCGAGGTTTATGTGGTTTATCCGTTATACAGTGCTCAATACCGGGGTGGAGCGTAATATATGTTACGATTAGGAAAAAAAACACATTGGCTATTTCATCCCTACGAGCCTGTTTTGCAAGTTTCCCTGCTCTTCAGGGGATTTTTTAATTGTTTTTTTATTTTAGAATAAAATCCCCTGAAGAGCAGGGAAACCTGCAAAACAGGCTCGTAGGGATGAAATAACCTCTGTTTTTTTTTCCTGACCTAACGTATACATATATACATACATACATGCATATAGGTCGAGGTTTCTGTGGTTTATCCGTTATACAGTGCTCAATACCGGGGTGGAGCGGAATATATGTTACGATCAGGAAAAAACAGAGGCTATTTCATCCCTACGAGCCTGTTTCACAGGTTTCCATGCTCTTCAGGGGATTTTTTTTAAATTTCTTATTTTAGAATAAAATCCCCTGATAAGCAGGGGATTTCCTGTTGCAACTAATGCGTTCATTGATTACTGTAGTAGTGTTGTTGTAAGTGTAGGACTGCAAGCCATGTAGTGAAATTGAAAAGGGCCACAAGAGAACTTTTTTCATTTCATTCTGACAGTCTTTCTCATACCTCAGGACAGACGGGCTCAAAAAGTATGTCCAATCACACCCAGCCTTGTTATGTCCTCAAACCCCTTTTAATTTTCAGCAAATACCGCATTTATACCCTGAAATCGAGTGGCTATACCTTTTGAACCCTGAAGCTCATTTTGTTTGGTAAAATCCAGCCGTACTGTGTGCAACTCTCACTCTGTGCTCTGACAATGTGCGACTTCTGCCCATATAAGGTCAAGAGGGTGACGATAAATTCAACCATAATAATACTCGTATGTTGAAGCACAGTACAATCCATCAAGCAGTGCGGCTTCATAGCTTACCGAAATCGTACTAAAACATTGCGATAGATTTATGAGCGCCGTGTGTAATGTTCTGTATTTTCAATGGAACATATAACATGTTGGTGTTGTTTACTTGAGACATATTGCCATCATAGTGCAGTCTACACGTACAGTCGTGGTCAAAAGTTGACATACACTTGTAAAGAACATAATGTCATGGCTGTCTTGAGTTTCCAATCATTTCTACAACTCTTATTTTTTTGTGATAGAGTGATTGGAGTTTGGTTCTTTTATGAATTTATCATGGGTCTACTGAAAATGTGCCCAAATCTGCTGGGTCAAAAGTATACATACAGCAATGTTAATATTTGGTTACATGTCCCTTGGCGAGTTCCACTGCAATAATACGCTTTTGGTAGCCATCCACAAGCTTCTGGCAAGCTTCTGGTTGAATTTTTGACCACTCCTCTTGACAAAATTGGTGCAGTTCAGCTAAATGTGTTGGTTTTTCTGACATGGACTTGTTTCTTCAGCATTGTCCACACTTTTAAGTCAGGACTTTGGGAAGGCCATTCTAAAACCTTAATTCTAGCCTAATTTAGCCTTTCCTTTACCACTTTTGACGTGTGTTTTGGGTCATTGTCCTGTTGGAACACCCAACTGCGCCCAAGACCCAACCTCCGGGCTGATGATTTTAGGTTGTCCTGAAGAATTTGGAGGTAATCCTCCTTTTTTATTGTCCCATTTACTCTCTGTAAAACACCAGTTCCATTGGCAGCAAAACAGGCCCAGAGCATAATACTACCACCACCATATTTGACGGTAGTTATGGTGTTCCTGGGATTAAAGGCCTCACCTTTTCTCCTCCAAACATATTGCTGGGTATTGTGGCCAAACAGCTACATTTTTGTTTCATCTGACATCCCATGGACAAAGAATAGACCTTCTGGAGGAAAGTTATGTGGTCAGATGAAACAAAAATGTAGCTGTTTGGCCACAATACCCAGCATAATGTTTGGAGGAGAAAAGGTGAGGCCTTTAATCCCAGGAACACCAGACCTACCGTCAAGCATGATGGTGGTAGTATTATGTTCTGGGCCTGTTTTGCTGCCAGAGAGTAAATGGGACAATGAAAAATGAGGATTACCTCCAAATTCTTCAGGACAACCTATAATCATCAGCCCGGATGTTGGGTCTTGGGCGCAGTTGGGTGTTCCAACAGAACAATGACCCAAAACACACGTCAAAAGTGGTATACAGCCATGACATTATGTCCTTTACAAGTGTGTGTAAACTTTTGACCACGACTGTATCTCTTATGTTTGACTGCCATCTACTGGTCACACTCATCATTAAACCATGTACCAAATAAAATAGCTTCGAGGTCGGTAAGCAAAACCAGAATGATTCCCACATTGTAGGGTTGTACGGTATACCGATATTAGTATAGTACGCGATACTAATGAAACATATTCGGTACTATACCGCCTCTAAAAAGTACCGGTGGGAGTTCTGCCCATATGAGGTCAAGAGGGTGACGGTAAATGCAACCATAATCATACTCGTATGTTGAAGCACAGTACAATCCATTAAGCGGTGCGGCTTCAAAACTTACCAAAGTCGTACTAAAATATTTTGATAGATTTTTGAGCGCCGTTTGTAATGTTCTATATTTTCAATGGAACATATAACATGTCGGCGTTGTTTACTTGAGTCATATTGCCATCATAGTTCAGTCTACACATATCTCTTATGTTTGACTGCCATCTACTGGTCACACTTATCATTACACCACGTACCAAATAAAATAGCTTCGAGGTCGGTAAGCAAAACGAGAATTATTCACACATTGCAGGTATTAGTATAGTATCATGATACCAATCAATCATATTCGGTACTATACCGCCTCTAAAAAGTGCCGGTGGGTGTTCTGCCCATATGAGGTCAAGAGGGTGCTCGTAAATTAAACATACTTTTAAAAGATATGATTTACGGCAACACATGCAAATTAATTTAGATTTCAGCTAACAATCCAATTAATAGTCACCTCATTGAAATTCAGCAAAGGCACGTCTGAAGGTACTTGGAGTCTGCAGTTGCAGTTGGTCAATCACTGTAATGGTGTGAATTTATAGCCCATTTTGCCCATTAGATGATAAAAGTGTTTTACACCGCAGTGGGTCTCATCTGTTCTCACGTTAATCCCCTAATAGATCCTGCAAAATCACAGTTCCTGCGCACCAAAATATGACAACTTGGATTGTGCATATTTCACCTGGAACAGCCGACTTACACGGGGAAAAATGTGCAAAACAAAATGCGGCATTTTTCCAGTTTTTGTTTTTTTTCGCCTCTTACCCCGAAAGCCTCGTAAAATACTCAGAAGTCAACCTCGATATGACGGGAAAGTTAAATTAATGCAGACATTGAGTCAGCCTCCCCGTAGCCATTATGTTTTGAGTTGTTGTGCTGCAGTGGTTTGTTTTCCACAGAGTTAATCCTTCCCAGCATGCACGCCGGGCTGCAGTGTCGCCTTGCCCGAGCTAATCAATAAGCATTAGCTCGAGACCGATGTTTTGTCGAGACGGCTGTTCGTTGGATGACTGACATCCCTCTGCATCGCTCTGACCCTCTCGAGAAAAAAAATAAAAAATGTTCCCAAGCTGTGAGATTAGTTTGCAAATAAACAACAAGGCTTTTTTGGAGTGCATGAAAAAGGCAATTCTGCTGTGAGGTTTAAAAGCGTGACCTACGACTTCGTTCACGTAATATCGAGCATTTTTGACTCAGCAAGTGTTCTTTCTAGTTAAATCTCTGCAAGGAATTGTGGAGATTAGTTTTTTTAAAAGTCAAGCTATTTTCAAGTAAAGACTACATGGGGGCTAATTTATTGATCTGGTCTCTGGAAGTCTAATCTACTTTGCAGCTGGCGTATGTATAAAAAACGAAGCTTGAAATTTACGAAGAAAATTGGCCTTAAAAAAATGTACCTCTGAGCAAACATTTTACTTCTCACATTTTGGCAACAGTGAGAACTGGAGACTCATATGAGGAGAACCTAGTGCTGTCAATCGATTACACTTTTTAATACGATTAATCACACTTTTGCATTATGATTAATCGCGATTAATCACTATAAAATGACCGCCGTGGAAACTTAACTCTACCCTAGTGCTGCCAAACCATTGCACTTTTCAATACAATTAATCATAATTTTGCATTATGATTAATCGTGATTAATCACCGTAAAATTACCGACGTGGAAACTTAACTCTATTCTAGTGCTGTCAAACCATTGCACTTTTCAATACAATTAATCACACTTTTGCATTATGATTAATCGCGATTAATCACCGTAAAATTACTGACGTGGAAACTTAACTCTACCCTAGTGCTGCCAAACGATTGCACTTTTCAATACAGTTAATCACACTTTTGCATTATGATTAATCGTGATAAATCACCGTAAAATTACTGCCTTGGAAACTTAGCTCTACCCTAGTGCTGCCAAACCATTGCACTTTTCAATACAATTAATCACACTTTTGCATTATGATTAATCGCGATTAATCACCGTAAAATTACTGACGTGGAAACTTAACTCTACCCTAGTGCTGCCAAACGATTGCACTTTTCAATACAGTTAATCACACTTTTGCATTATGATTAATCGTGATTAATCACCGTAAAATTACTGCCTTGGAAACTTAGCTCTACCCGAGTGCTGCCAAACCATTGCACTTTTCAATACAGTTAATCACACTTTTGCATTATGATTAATCGTGATTAATCATCGTAAATTACTGACGTGGAAACTTAACTCTATCATAGTACTGTCAATTGAGTGCACTTTTCAATACAATTAATCACACTTTTGCATTATGATTAATCGTGATTAATCACCGTAAATTACTGACGTGGAAACTTAACTCTATTCTAGTGCTGTCAAACCATTGCACTTTTCAATACAATTAATCACACTTTTGCATTATGATTAATCGCGATTAATCACCGTAAAATTACTGACGTGGAAACTTAACTCTACCCTAGTGCTGCCAAACGATTGCACTTTTCAATACAGTTAATCAATCTTTTGCATTATGATTAATCACCATAAATTACTGAGGTGGAAACTTTACTTTAGTGCTGCCAAACCATTGCACTTTTCAATACAGTTAATCACACTTTTGCATTATGATTAATCGTGATTAATCACCGTAAATTACTGACGTGGAAACTTAACTCTATTCTAGTGCTGTCAAACCATTGCACTTTTCAATACAGTTAATCAATCTTTTGCATTATGATTAATCACCATAAATTACTGAGGTAGAAACTTTAATCCAGTGCTGTCAAACCATTGCATTTTTCAATACAGTTAATCACACTTTTGCATTATGATTAATCGTGATTAATCACCGTAAAATTGATGACGTGGAAACTTAACTCTACTCCAGTGCTGTCAAACGATTGCACTTTTCAATACAATTAATCACACTTTTGCATTATGATTAATCGTGATTAAGCATCGTAAATAACTGACGTGGAAATGTATCTTTAGACTAGTGCTGTCAAACGATTACACTTTTTAATACGCTTAATTATACTTTTGCATTATGATTAATTGTGATTAATCACCGTAAATTACTGACGTGGAAACTTAACTCTATTCTAGTGCTGTCAACCATTGCACTTTTCAATACAATTAATCACACTTTTGCATTATGATTAATCGCGAGTAATCACCGTAAAATTACTGATGTGGAAACTTAACTCTACCCTAGTGCTGCCAAATGATTGCACTTTTCAATACAGTTAATCAATCTTTTGCATTATGATTAATCACCATAAATTACTGAGGTGGAAACTTTACTCTAGTGCTGCCAAACCATTGCACTTTTCAATACAGATAATCACACTTTTGCATTATGATTAATCGTGATTAATTACCGTAAAATTATTGACGTGGAAACTTAGCTCTACTCTAGTGCTGTCAAACGATTGTACTTTTCAATACAATTTATGACACTTTTACATTATGATTAATCATGATTAATCACCATAAATTACTGACGTGGAAACTTAACTCTAGTCCAGTGTTGTCAAACGATTGCACTTTTCAATACAATTAATCACACTTTTGCATTATGATTAATCGTGAATAATCACCATAAATTACTGAGGTGGAAACTTCACTCTAGTGCTGCAAAACGATTGCACTTTTCAATACAGATAATCACACTTTTGCATTATGATTAATCTTGATTAAGCACTGTACATAACTGAAGTGGAAATGTATCTTTAGACTAGTGCTGTCAAACAATTACAATTTTTAATCAAATGAGTCACACTTTTGCATTTTGAGTAATCGTGATTAATCGCAGTAATTTATTTGTGTAGACACTAAACAGTACATACTGCTGTTAAACAATAAAAATATGTTATCTAAATAATTACACTTTTGCATTTTGAGTACTCGTGATTAATTGCAGTAAGTTACTTGTGTAGACACGAAACAGTACATAGTGCTGTTAAACGATTACAATCTGTTATCTGATTAATCACACTTTTGCATTTTGTGTAATTGTGATTAATAACAGTGAGTTACTGTAGACACTAAACAGTATAATAGTGCTGTTAAACGATTAAAATCTGTTATCTGATTAATCACATTTTTGCATTTTGACTTATGATTAATCACAGCAAACTACTTGGGTGTAGACTTAATTTAATAATAGTGCTGTCAAACTATTCCACATTTAACCAGATTAATCACACTTTTGCATTTAGATTACAATTTTAATCAAATTAGTCACACTTTTGCATTTTGAGTAATCGTGATTGATCGCAGTAAGTTACTTGTGTAGACACTAAACAGTATAATAGTTCTGTTAAATGGTTCAAATCTGTTATCTGATTAATCACACTTTTGCATTTTGACTTATCATGACTAATCACAGCAAACTACTTGGGTGTATACTTGATTTGATAATAGTGCTGTCCAACTATTCCACATTTAACCGGATTAAGCACACTTTTTGATTTAGATTAATCATGATCAATTGCAGTTAATTGCTTGCGTGGCGATTTAACCTGATACTATTGCTGTCAAACGATTTTTAATCAGATTATACTCACTTTTAGATTTGCATTAATCGTGATTAATCGCAGTCAATTATGCATAATTTAAGTTAACCTTGAAAAAGATGTTGCCACACATTAAATGTTATTATCAGAATTCCGTACAGGACCATTTTTAAAATGTTTTAAGTTATTTCTTTGATCAACATTTTTGTTCAAAGTCCGATCGGGGTGTATTTTAAAGATACATTTGCCAGCTAGCACAAGAGTCGCGTTTCCGCACCCATCTTTGTACTGACATATAACCTGATCACTGACCATATAGCAATCTTCTCCGCCCTTTCAGATAACATTATGTGACTAAGGTAAAGGTGCATGTGCGGTCAAAATAAATTGCGCAATTAATATGTGTTTGTACATGATTAATGTGATAATGTTTTGTGATTAATTAGTTAAAGCGTTAACTTTGACAGCCCGACTTTGTACCAAACATTTGACTTTGCAAATTCTTGTCCACATTTTTTGAGCTGTTACTATGTACTGTTTAAAACTAAAAAAAAAGGGCTGCAGCTATCAATTTTCACAAAAAAATAATCACGTAATTTACCGATTAGTTTGTTCGATGAATCGATTAATCAGATAAATATTGCTGTTTTAGGTAAAATAGTTGGCTTTTTCCTGCTTGCAATAACCTTCATTAATTTTTCTAATAAATGCACATCAGCACCATTGAAATTACACTTTTAAAATGTGTGCATTCATTTTAAAAATAATTAAAAACAATTTTTTGCTATTCACTACTTGTCGGCCGTGGTTGTACAGAAACTATATCCACGTCTTTAAAGTTCCGGGCACCTATTGCATCCCACATTTTATTAGTTACACTTATCAAACGATTAATCAAAGCAACATAATATAAATCAAAGCTCTTCTCTAACCAAATTAATCGAATAATCGTTGCAGACCTTACAGTGTCAAACGGAGTATAACCTGCAGCCATAACCAGGTAATTAAACGTGCAGTGACTTAACATGACTGATTTTACATCCGGCACACTCATAGTCCATGTAGATTTATTTCGTAATTAACTCCTGACCTGAAGGTCTGAAATCCATTTTGAATGTCGCTCCGGTTGCAAATATGCATGTGATTTTCACAAGTTTAGTGAACAACACGTCTGCCTTTAATGAGTCCCTCGGGGGGCAAGCAAACTGTTAACAATCTTCCAGATTGAACATGCCTCTTAATGAACGCAAACAAGCACCCCGAGCGGATCTCGGCAAGGTAACTGACATCTCTCAAGCGCATACTTGCCAACCTTGAGACCTCCGATTTCGGGACGTGGGGGGTGGGGGTGGCGGGGGAATGTGTTTGGGGGCGTGGTTAAGAGGGGAGGAGTATATTTACATCTAGAATTCCCCAAGTCAAGTATTTCATATATATATGTATATATATATATATATATATATATATATATATATATATATATATATATATATATAAGAAATACTTGACTACTTGACTTTCAGTGAATTCTAGCTATATATATATAACGATCGGATCAAATCGTTAGTTGCCCAGAGATTCACACTCCTAATGCCAATATATATATATATATTTATTTATTTTATTTTATATATATATATATATATATATATATATATATATCCATCCATCCATTTTCTACCGCTTATTCCCTCTTGGGGTCGCGGGGGGCGCTGGAGCCTATCTCAGCTACAATCAGGCGGAAGGCGGTGTACACCTTGGACAAGTCGCCATCTCATCGCAGGGCCAACACAGATAGACAGACAACATTCACACTCACATTCACACACTAGGGCCAATTTAGTGTTGCCAATCAACCTATCCCCAGGTGCATGTCTTTGGAAGTGGGAGGAAGCCGGAGTACCCGGAGGGAACCCACGCAGTCACGGGGAGAACATGCAAACTCCACACAGAAAGATCCCGAGCCCGGGATTGAACCCAAGACTACTCAGGACCTTCGTATTGTGAGGCAGATGCACTAACCCCTCTTCCACCGTGACGCCCTATATATATATATATATATATATATATATATATATATATATATATATATATATATATATATATATATATATATATATATATATATATATATTTATATATATATATATATATATATATATAAAAGAAATACTTGAATTTCAGTGTTCATATATTTACACATATACACACACATAACACTCATCTACTCATTGTTGAGTTAAGGGTTGAATTGTCCATCCTTGTTCTATTCTCTGTCACTATTTTTCTAACCATGCTGAACACCCTCTCTGATGATGCATTCTGCTTCGTCTCCTTGTTGTGTGCGCAGTTGTGCACTGCACTCTCTAAAAGCCCTAGATGTTAATGTCACATATGCATGTACAGTAGATGGCAGTATTGTCCTGTTTAAGAGTGTCACAACATTTCTGTTTACGGCAGACAAACTGCTTTACGGTAGACGAAAACGTGACTGCTGTTGTTGTGTGTTGTTGCCGTGCTGGGAGGACGTTAATGAAACTGCCTAACAATAAACCTGGAGGCGGCGTGGCCTCCAGCTCCGCCTGAATTTCGGGAGATTTTCGGGAGAAAATTTGTCCCGGGACTTTTTCGGGAGAGGCGCTGAATTTCGTGAGTCTCCCGGAAAATCCGGGAGGGTTGGCAAGTATGCTCAAGCGACCGGTCCCGATTTCCATACTTTGGAGTTCATTGTAAAAAGAGGTGGGTAGTAATGCAGTATGTTTAATTAAATATGTTTTTAGACAAATTGTTCATGTCAGAGTAGTTTTATTGCAACATTTGTTTGAATTTGAGTATTTTTGTAAACGCTACATTTACTCTATTACAATGAAGTTGCATTACGATTGCTACATTCATATCATTAATATACTTGTTTATTATCTATTGATTACTGTTTGTAAAAAACACAATATTTTGGCTCATTCGAGAGACTTATTCCACATGACTCTGTTTTACCAATCAAACGGAGCCTGGCAGTCACATGACTGCATTCAAAGTACACACTGTAAAAAATCAATATCTGGATTCTTATTAATCTCGATTCTAAGTCGATTCATAATTTTCAAAAATCGAAAATACGTTTTTAGGCCATTTCTATGCAACCAGAAATACATTTTCTAACGTGTAACCTGTTTTGAAAAGGTTTCATTGTAGTTATTGCACCAAATAAAACATTGCGACTATTGGTTTGAATTGGGAATCGCATTCAATCGAGAAACAATTCCGAATCGATTCGTCTACCCAACGATCGGATCAAATCGTTAGTTGCCCAGAGATTCACACTCCTAATGCCAATGTTTACATTACAAACTGGGAAAAATAATGTTTATATCATGCGCTGTCATCTGTGTCAGTAGAATTGTTTACATTTCAGCCTACAAAAATTCCACTTCTAACTAGAGCAAATATGTTGCTGTAAATTGTAGATATTTCTTTAATGTTTTAGCTGTGCATATGCTAACTTTAGCTATGTCATTACGTCTGAGTGACTGTAAAATGGGCATATTTTGTAGTTGTAGTCTCGAACACTGACAAACATACACCAACTATAGTTGCAGTGCAAGTACCATTCAAAAATAGCTACTAAATAAATCAGAGGTTTTTTAACCAGTTAATTAATACTTGAGTAGTTGTATCACTTATTATGAGGGGAGAGTCCACCAAGATCCATTTGTTATAAGGCTGTCTAAAATGATAAGAGGTGACTAGAATTGAAGATTAACAATATGTTCCACAAAACAGGAGTAACTACAAACAATAGAAATACCAGCGCTGTGAGAGAATGAACCGACCTATACAAAGGTCGAAGTATTCTCTAACACGGACAACCTACTCATCTGCTTGGTTGTTTCGGCTTTGCAAAGATCAAAACTGAAAGTTAACTTGACACACACATTCTCCTCCTTCACGCTCTCTCCAGGCTGGTACTTCTTGACAGCATTAAACTAGAGAAAAATAATATGTGTGTGTGGGAGTACATAGATAACAAAACAGGGTGAGCTCATCATGTGTATCTCTTCTTGCAGAACGGCGGCCAATTCTAAGGCGTTCTATTCTGGTTAAACATGGAAAAAATTCCTCTAACACTGCCTACTTACTCAAGTAATTATTTAAATAAGTACTTTTTACTTCTATTTGAGTCATATTACTCGAAAGTAAAAGTACTTTTTTACTTGAGTATAATTTTTGCTATTTTACCCACTCTTGGAAAAAAGTAAGACAATCAGAATCAGAATCAGAATCAGAAGTAAGTTTATCAATCCCCGAGAGGAAATTGACATTTTCAGCACAATCCCATTCAATATCAGACAAAACATTACAGGGAGACAGAAATAGGATCGCTGACGGGTCTGCTAACGTCCCTTACAAAAAAAAAAAGGTAAGAAACAGGTAAATGCTGGGGGGCGAGTAAAAAAAAAATTCAGTCAAAGGCTGGACTCCAGGGAGAGGGTCCAGACTGAGGCCAAGGAAAAAAACCTCATAGCCATAGCCATAGCTCACATAAACATGTTTTATAGAATCAACAAAACTTGCAACAGAGGGGACGATGGCACGCTGCAGCTGGGAGCAAAGTTGAAAGAGCCCTTGCACCTCGGGCTTCACGTGAGTCGTCAAGCACGCATTACACATACGGTCACGTCCTTCCCAATGCTCGACCCACCATTAGAAATTTCAGAAAGATTGGAGGATATGGAAGGAAGTTATGACTGTTATAATTTTCCATCACAAGGAGGCGATATTGGTGTCGATATCAATTTGTAGTCATGATCAGACCTCAACTTAAAATCCTCATATCAGTTTGGAAGGAGGCCGGATCATCTAAAGCAGTGGTCCACGGCCCGGTACCGGTCCGTGGACCGTTTGGTACCGGGCCGCACAAGAAAAAAAAACTAATAATAGATAAATAAATACAATTTTTGTATTTATTAAATCAACTTAAAAAAGACAATATATAGCAGGGGTCACCAACCTTTTTGAAACCAAGATCTACTTCTTGGGTACTGATTAATGCGAAGGGCTACCAGTTTGATACACACTTAAATAAATTGCCAGAAATAGCCAATTTGCTCAATTTACCTGTAACTCTATGTTATTATTAATAATTAATGATATTTATCTTTGTGGAAACACTGATCATCTTAATGATTTCTCACAATAAATATATATAGAAACAGATAAATATCAATATGCAACACTTTATTTTTATATTTTCTCTAAGTGCACATTTTTCAAATTGAACATTTTCAAACGATCACTTCTAAGACAGTCTTGTGAAATCACAATATCCCATTTTAACTAGCTAGCCACTAACATTTTTATAAAAGAGGAGAAAACACGAAAAAAATTAAAATTACATTTTGAAACATAGTTCATTTTCAATTTCGACTTTTTAAAATTCAAAATTCAACCGAAAAAAATAAGACAAAAACTAGCTAATTCGAATCTTTTTGAAAAAAAAAATAATAATAATTTATGGAACATCATTAGTAATTTTTCCTGATTAGGATTAATTTTAGAATTTTGATGACATGTTTTAAATAGGTTAAAATCCAATCTGCACTTTGTTAGAATATACAACAAATTGGACCTAGCTATATTTCTAACAAAGACAAATTATTATTTCTTCTAGATTTTCTAGAACAATTTTTTTTAAATAAATTCAAAAGACTTTGAAATAAGATTTACATTTAATTCTACAGATTTTCTAGATTTGCCAGAATATTTTTTTGAATTTTAATCTTAAAAAGTTTGAAGAAATATTTCACAAATATTCTTCGTCGAAAAATCAGAAGCTAAAATGAAGAATTAAATTAAAATGTATGTATTATTCTTTACAATAAAAAAAAAAAAAAATTTACTTGAACATTGATTTAAATTGTCAGGAAAGAAGAGGAAGGAATTTAAAAGGTATATGCGTTTAAAAATCCTAAAATAATTTTTAAGGTTGTATTTTTTTCTCTAAAATTGTCTTTCTGAAAGTTGTAAGAAGCAAAGTAAAAAAATTAATGAATTTATTTAACCAAGTCTTTAAAATATTTTCTTGGATTTTCAAATTCTATTTGAGTTTTGTCTCTCTTAGAATTAAAAATGTCGAGCAAAAGAGGACCAGCTTGCTTGTAAATAAATAAAATTTTAAAAAATAGAGGCAGCTCACTGGTAAGTGCTGCTATTTGAGCTATTTTTAGAACAGGCCAGCGGGCGACTCACCTGGTCCTTACGGGCGACCTGGTGCCCGCGGGCACCGCGTTGGTGACCCCTGGTATATACATTATATATCAATATAGATTAATACAGTCTGCAGGGATACAGTGCATAAGCACACATGATTGTATTTCTTTATGACAAAAAAAAATAATAATTAAAAAAAAATTGTATTTTGCTGTTTGTTATATATTTAATGTGTTTGGTTTCATTGTAAAAGAAGTAAAAGAGGAGCGATGTTCAAAAGTTGTTAATATTCAGTGTTTTATTGTTCATAGTTAATATTGTAAATCC